>NW_012110807.1:2260693-2263831 GCF_000951045.1 Mandrillus leucophaeus | reverse complement strand
GGGGGCCGAGGGCAGGGCTCGCCCTCGGAATCCGGCTTCGAAGCCGGCGCCACCTTGTGCCGGCCGCCTGACCTGAGGCAACTCTGTGCTTTCAACTCTCTGAACTTCGGTTTCCTCATCTGCCAGTTGGCAGACGCTCAGCGAATCTTCCTAGACTCACGGGGCGAATTGTACAGTTGGGTAAATCGAGGCCCAGAGATGGGAAAAGGACCGTCCAAGGTCGTACAGCCACCCGGAATTACAGTTCCTTTCTGCCGGGTCACACGCTGCCTTCCACGTGTTACCTAAGAGAGCTTTCCAGCCTGTGCTGAGAAAACTGCCCCACATCGTCTGCAGCGGGACTGGGGCGCTGGAGCGCTGGGCAGGCCACTCTGCTTCTGGCCACAGTTTTCTCATCTCTAAAAAGGCGCAGTAACAATATAATGACCGTGTGGAGTCCCCCAGGATACAGGGTCAAAGGAGAGCACAACCATCGCAGTTTCAAGCCCATGGGGCAGGTGAGTCACTATTGTCACTACTGGGGTCACTGTTGAAGCCGCTAAGGTCACTGTTGAAGTCAGGTGAGAGGGCCCTCTTGGAGTCAGACCACCTGGGTTCAAATTCTGGCTCCTGCTTCCGGCTCCATTCCTCTGACCCCCCCGTGGGACCCGAACCCGGACCCCTTCCACGGTCACCACCGTCACGCTCCCACCTTTCAAGGTTTCAAACACCCCTCCCCTGTTTCTGGCAGGGGCTGTCCTCACTCCCTCTATGGCCTCTCCAGGCCCAGACTTCACCCTCAGGTCACCCTCACCCCTCGGTGCCCTCCAACCAGTGGGCCTGGGAAGACGTGTTCATGCTGGAAATGCCTGCCCAGCCCTTGCCCAGTTATACAGAGCAAGTGCTCCAGAAATATCCTGAGCCCCAGTTTACTAAGGGGAAACTAAGAACCTTCCGGCTACAGCTCTTGGGCTGAGCAGGGATCAGGCTCAGGTCTGGGATCCCAGGCCCTGCAGCCTCCCAGAGGCTTGGTTGAAAGCCCTGGCTCTCACTCCCCCACCTCCACCCAACACCTGCTCGGTCCAGGCTCACCCCCCACCCCTCCACCTGGTCAGTGGTGGCTTGGCCTCCTCTCAGCCCCTCCATCCCTCTTGGCTGTACACACCCTCAAGCTAATGGAACTCAAACTGGTGGAGGAAGGCCTGCCCTGTCCCTCCCAGGCCCTGCGTCTCGCTCCCTGTCCCCAGCCTCACTGGACCACTTTCAAGTCCTCCAGTGCTGCAGGCTCCCTCTTCATGCCTCCAGGCCTTTGCACGTGCTGGTTCCTCTCCCATTTTCCTGGTTAACTCCTCCACCTCCATCCGAGCTAGGCTTTTCCCCTGGAGAGTGTCCCAGTTAGCATCACCCCACAACACACACACACACCATCATACACTCTCCACATCACAGGGACCACATCCCACACAGGCACGGTCACACTGCATGACACAGATCACAGGCACAAAAGTGCATGCTCTAGCGTGCATGCATGCACACACAGACACACACTCATACTCCATATGCTGATACACTTATCCCCCCACCACAACATCACACAGACCATTCAACACACTCCTCACGTCCTCTGGCCACACAGTAAATACACACATACCACAGAGCTCATGTCTGGGCTGGCCTGGTGCCCTCCTCTGGGCTTCTGCCCCCAGCCTTGGCATTTTACCCCCCATTAAGGGCAGGGACCAATCCATCTCCATTTTCCTCCATTTCAGCTCAGGGCCCTGCACCAAGTCTCTCCCAGTTATTGCTTGGAGCTGGACCCCTCCCACAGTCACCACTGTCACAGTCCCACCTTCTTCAAGGTCTCAAACACCCCTCCCCTGTTTCTGGCAGAAGCCGTCCTCACTCCCTCTATTGCCTCTCCAGGCCCAGACTTCCACCCTCAGGTCACCCTCACCTGGGCTTTGGGGTGCCACATACCCTGCCCCAGGCCCTGGCCTCTGGAATGGCTGGTGACTGGAACTGGGCCAGAGGGTTAAGCTCATGTCTGTCTGGAGCCTCAACTTTCTTCTCTGTAAAATGGGCTAACACTGAAAGCACCTTGCAGAATCTCAGCAGCGTCACAGTCGACATTGTTAGCGCGGCCAGCAGACTCCTGCTGGGCTGAGTTTGTGGGTAACCCAAGTCTGAGCAGGTACAGTTCCTCCCTCAGGTGAGTGTTCCGCCCCCAAGTGAGCATCCTGCTGCCCTTCCAGGCCCCTGGGACACTTAGTGCCGAGCCTTGGGGGTGGGGTATTTGGTCTGGGTTCCTGACAAGTGGCTGGGTTGTCTGTTCCCTCTCTTCAGGGGGAGCCTCCATGGGTGGCCTGGGCTCACATCGGCTCCTCCAGTCCAGCAGAGCACCCCCCCTGGCTGCCCAGCCTGTTAAGGGAACTTGCTGAGCAGGACATTGAGCCCCTCCTGGTGGGTGACCAGAATCAGGAGAAGACAGAGGGGAGGTGGCAGGCCCCGGGATGGAGGGAGGGCAGCTGAGCTGTCTGCCCTCATCCTCCCTGCCCTTTGGGTGTTAGAACCCTTCCCATGGCCCAGCAGGAACCCAGCGGCTCACCTGAGCCCAGACTAAAGATGAGGCACTTTACCGCATATGCAGAGATGAGAAACAGAGGCCCGAGGAGGGAAGGGACTGGACACGGTGGAACAGCCACGGGCTGTGCCTGTGTTTCCATCCGCCTTCCTCCTGCCTGTGCTCGAGTCACGTGCTGGTGTGCAGGGAACAGGAAGACAGCCGCTGCCCTCACAGGCTCAGGGTCTAGCAGAGTCCACAGTGACCACAGGCGAATAAACAAAGGCAGTGAGACAGAGGTGGGCAAGGAGAGGTGCTGGGATGGGGAGCAAGGGAGTACCCATGCTCATGGGTATAAACACATGGACCCATATGCATGACCCAGAGTTTCTTCCAGAACTTTTTTTTTTTTTTTCCCCCAAGACGGAGTCTTGTTCTATAGCCCAGGCTGGAGCACAATGGCGCGACCTCGGCTCACAGCAACCTCCACCTCCTGGGTTCAAGCAATTCTCCTGCTTCAGTCTCCCGAGTAGCTGGGATTACAGGCACATACCACCACGCCTGGCTAATTTTTGTATTTTTAGTAGAGACGGGGTTTC
>NW_012110807.1:2257768-2259641 GCF_000951045.1 Mandrillus leucophaeus | reverse complement strand
TGCACTCCAGCCTTGGCAAAAAGAGCGAAACTCCGTCTAAAAAAAAAAAAAAAAAAGAAAAGAAAAGCTGCAGCTCAGAGAAGTGGAGACACTGGTGCCCAGGGACCCACAGCAAGGCCTTGGCCCAGCTGGGGCTAGACGGGAAGACGTGGTTCAGCATTGGAACTCCACGGCCTGGGTTCAAATCGGGGTCTGTCACTGGGCAGCTGTGAGTCTAAGTCTCTGAACTTCTCTGTGCCTTAGTGTCCTCATTCTGTAGAGTGGAGATAGTAATCATTCCTATTTCTAAGTCTGTTGTGAGAAATAAGCGAACTAATACATATGATATGCTTAAAAGCAGAGCCCGGGACACAGTGAGCATACAATAGACATTAGCTGCCATGGTCTCTTGATTTCAAGCCCAGTGCAGGTGCATGTGACTCATGAAACTTCAGTGACATCTGCTCTGTGCCAGACACTGAAGATGGAGCAGCGAACAGCACTGACCCAACCTGCCCTCTTGTTGCCTACAGGCCAGGTAGGAAACACACTGGAAACTGACAACTCCATGTGCTCATCGCCATGTGGTTTCTGCTGGTCTGGGGAGCCAGGGACAAAGAGCAGAAAACGTGGTTCCAGGTAGAGGGGGTAGTGCGCATGAAGACCATGAGGCAGAAATGACACAAAACTGAATTGGAGAGAAGGCCCAAATGGCTAGAGCTCAGAACCCAAGGAGAGAAGGGAAGAGAGGAGGGACATCCAGAGCCTGGAGAATGATATGTAGACAGCCCGGGAACCAGCGCTGGTTAGACAGGGAAGGAAACCCAAAGCCTGCATCTTTGCATTTTAGAAAGATCTGACTGGCTGACCTGAGGAGGGCAGATAGGAGGTTAGGGTGGCAGAGCGGGGTGGGGGGGTAGGCAGATAGTTGGGGCTAGGAGCCCAGGGAGCAGGCAGGGCGTGGAGCAGCCGGATAAGGGGGATAAGGGTGGGGGGCAGTGGGGACAGGGTAAAGGGAGCTGACTTATTGAAGTGGGAAGCTCCCCAGGGTTGGCATTTGGCTGGGGCGTGGGGGATCTGACTGGGGCAGGGGTACGTGGCTGCAGGTGACGGTCAAGAGCAAGCTCAAGGAGGGAGGGAGACCCCATGTCCAGCTCTGACCACCCCAGCTGCTGCAGCACCCGGGGGCCCTCGGCCCACAGACTTGAGCCCTGTGCTTTCGAGAGCAGCACTCCTGGACCGGGGAGACATTTCCAGCTGGAGCCATGGGCCCCTTGACCATGATCTGGCATCTGGGGCCCTGGAGTTCCCTGTTCAATGACCTCAGCCTGCGTCCTGGGTGCATTCTCCTGAGGGTTGTCTGAGCCACCCGTTTGGGCACCCTTAAGCCCCAGGAGTGACCAGGAGGTAGCTGTTGGCAGGGGGTGTGGACAGAACATGTGCTTATAGCCTGAAGTGCCTACACCTGAGCATGCACAGCCCCTCAGGGAAAAGAACAGAACCTGGGGCAAAAAGGAAAGAAGAGTGTGAAGCTGGAGAGGCCAGAGGCTGAGGCTGGCTCCCCACCCCCACCCTCCCACCTGCTATAGCTCCTCCTGCGGTCTCCGGCCTCCGAGGAGCCTGATAATTCTAAACACAAACCCAGCCTTCCAGGTGTGTTTGTCCTTATGAAGGTGTATTTGTCAAGGAAGGAGGACAGAACATTTTTTTTTCGAGACGGAGTTTCGCTTTTGTTGCCCAGGCCGGAGTGAAGTGGTGCGATCTTGGCTCACTGCAACCTCCACCTCCCTGGTTCAAGCGATTCTCCTGCCTCAGCCTCCCGAGTAGCTGGGATTACAGGCATGCACCACCACACCCGGCTAATTTTGTATTTTTAGTAGAGACGGGGTTTCTC
>NW_012110807.1:2251787-2252653 GCF_000951045.1 Mandrillus leucophaeus | reverse complement strand
CATACCACCACGCCTGGCTAATTTTTGTATTTTTAGTAGAGACGGGGTTTCACCATGTTGGCCAGGCTGGTATCGAACTCCCAACCTCAGGTGATCCGCCCGCCTCGGCCTCCCACAGTGCTGGGATTACAGGTGTGAGCCACTGCGCCTGACCCCTTCTAGAACTTCTCTGTTTACTCTCCCATCTACACTGAACACCTTTGCCCAAGGCTGGGGGCAGAGTGGTTAAGAGCCAAATCTAGACTCCTTGCTATGTGACCTCAGCCAGGTCACTGTCCCCTCCATGCCTCCCTGTCATGTCCTCTTCTAAAAAATGGACAGCCCTCAGGACTGTCGCTGAAGGGTCCATGAGATGACTGTGAAGCTTTTGGTGTGGGGACCCAAGCTCAACCCTGCCCCAAGTACCGTCCCCCAACCCAACTGCACTACTCGGCCTCCTAAACTTCTAGCCTCTAGTCTCTGCCTGAACCCCAGCACCTGGCAGTTCAGCTCAGTTCATTTACATAGCCCAGCCTGGGTTCCTACGAGAAGAAGGCGGGTCACGATGACAAGACTGCTGGGGACGACTGGGTCCCTGGCCAGGTACTCAGGTCTGCAGCCTAAATCATGGCAAGCTGTTTCCCAGCCACCCAACTCTTGGGCATCCCTGCAGGACCTCCACAGGGAGTCCTTGGCTTCCTGAAGGATGGATCATCAGAGGAGCTGCCAGGCTGTCAGAGCTGGAAGGGACCTCAGGGATCACCACTGTGGCTAACCCCCCACTGCACACACAGAAAAGCTGCAGCTCAGAGCCAGACACAGTGGCTCACGCCTGTAATCCCAGCACTTTGGGAGGCCAAGGCAGGCGGATCACCTGAGGTCGGGAG
>NW_012110807.1:2236654-2249612 GCF_000951045.1 Mandrillus leucophaeus | reverse complement strand
TTGGTCAGGCTGGTCTCGAACTCCCGACCTCAGGTGATTTGCCCACCTCGGCCTCCCAAAGTGATGGGATTACAGGCGTGAGCCGCCGTACCAGGCAACAGAACATATTTTATTTAGCAGTTTGTTAGCTTGATTTATAACTTGTAAATACCTAGACATGAGGTATGTGGGCCTCAGCTTGCACTCCTGCCCCAGGCTGACCCCTGGTGCGGCCCAGAGAGAAGCCGCCTCCCTGGGCTGACCCTTAACCAGCAGGCTGACTCCCAGGGGATCCTGCAGGCTTCTTCAGAGCTTCCTACCCCATGCACCCTCACAGGACTCAGTCCAGCCCCCTGCCTTTGTCTGAGGGTCCTCCTGCCTCCCCGTTAGAGGGTTCAACTCCAGCCCCTCCCTGACCTCACCCTTCTTCCTGTCCCTTGTCCCTGGAGGTCCTGGGCTTTCCAGCTTGTCACTGGTTTTATTTGGCCACAGTGGCATGTGTCACCAGCTGACCAGCTGGGTATGAGTCCTGTCCCTCCTTCGGGAGAGATGGAGAGCTCCTAGAAGCAGCGCCTCCCAGCAGAAGCAGAATCTTGCCCTGAGGAGGAGTACAGCTCAGAACTCGAAACTCGGGATCAAATCCCAGCTCTGTGACTTTCTTGATGGGTGACCTTGGGAGGCAGCTTTGCTGCTCTGAGCCCTGTTTCCTCCTCGGAAAACCCATAATAATAACTGTACCTCTTGCAGTGAGGAGACAAGGTGGAATGGAACGCAGAGCCCACGTGTGCCTGGCACTTGGCAAGTACACCAGGAAGGATTGGGAAGGGCAGGAGTTACATCATTCACCTCTGTTTACAGCTAATCAAACTAGCGGAGGCTCAGCGAGGTGAAGCCAGTCCCCAAGGTCACACAGCCGGCCGCGGAGCAGGGGCCCAAGACGTAGTTGTCTGACCTGTGCTCTAACCACTGTACTCTCTGGCCTCGAGACGGCTCCCACATTACCTTTCCCTGTTCTCCGTGGCCCTCCAGCGCCTGAAAGCCGCTTGGGGACCGCGGAGGCAGGTGGCATGGCCAGGCAGAGTCCGCAGGGCGGAAAGGGTTAAGGGGCTCCGCCGCATTGGGCCGTCCTTCAAGGGGGGAACTAGCCAATGAGAGCGCGCCGCGATGAGGTAATGCCGAGACCACGCGGAGTGGGCGGGACTGGCGGGGACCCCGCAGAGCTCCGCGCTTCTTCTCTCCCCACCTACTTCTCACCTTTGACCTTGATGTACCCCGCCCCTCCCCCAACCTTACCCCTGCAGAAACGCCCGAACTGAAAGTCTCGGCTCCAGGGCCGCGGGCATCCCTTAGTCTGGGACAGGAACCGAGAGACGTCCCGGCCTCAGTCACACCTTCTGGGCCTCAGTTTCCCTTTCTGCAAGGAGAGTGGGTGATCGCTAAAGACCCTACCAGCTGTGGACGTCCTTGGATCCCAGGACAGTTTTCAGCCCTTCCTTGCCCTTGGCCCGAACTTGAACGGTCCCAGCCCCGGCTCCCCTCAGGCAGTGCCCAGTGCCAGGGACCTAGAAGTCCCCCGGGCCACAGGGAGGGAGCCTCACCGGCCCAGCCACGCCCTCCATGTGGCCCGGACCCATCCCCTGGGTATCGCACCTGGCGCGCCCACCGATGCCACCAAGCTCTGCTAGCTGCACCAGCAGCAGGACCTGCCGGCGTGGCGGTCAGAGGTCAACATTCATCCCACCGCCAGTAAGAATCGAGGGCCTGCCGCGTGCGGCTCAGGGCTTCGTCCTGAGCCGTGTCCCGGGGCCGCCTGCTCCCGCCACCCCTCCCCGCGGGCCTGCAGAGAGCCCGTCCGCCCCGTTCGCGCGGTCCGGGCACGAAGCGGTTAACGCCTTTCCAGCCGAGCTGGCACCGCGCGGCCGGGCTTATTAGTCAGCTCGCGGGGAGGCGGCGAGGGGAGGGGAGGGGCTCGAGTGGAGAACCGCAGAAAGCTATTCTCAGGGGCTCCCGAGTGTGGGGAGGGCGGCTCAGCAGGAGCTGCTGCTTCCCAGAAAGTTGATTATTTTTAACCCAGGAAGAAGAAAGGAAGGAGGCGAGGGAGAAGGACTCAGAGAAAAGAGGAGAGGAAAAGAGAGGAGAGGAGAGGAGAGAAGTGGGGGCGGGGGAGGTCCGGGAAGGGGAATGGGGAGAGGGGAGGGAACGGGAAAGAGAGCAGGAGAGGAGGGGAGAAGGAGGGGAGCCAGCGGGGTGATGGAGGGAGAGAGAAAGGCAGAGCCCAGTTGGAGCTGGAGAAGCCAGCTGGCAGGGCTTGGGGAGGAGGAATGGATGCCGAGCGGGCACTGCCACCTTTCCCGTACCCCTGGGGCTCTGTGGGGCTCCATCCTGGCCTCCTGGTGCCCCAGCTGAGAGCAGCCCTCCAGCCTCATCAACCAGGCCCCAGGGGCACTGGGCTTGGGGGAGTGGAAGGCACAAGGCAGCTGCAGCCCTGTCCTGGGGGCTCTCCAGCCAATATGTCCTTGCCCTTGGGGTGACCACTGGGACACAGGGCTTGGGAGCCCTAGGGGAGGGGCAAGGAGGCCTCCCCTGATACCCCAGGGTCTCTTCAGGGAGGGTTTCCTGGAGGAGAGGGTGGGAGGGACTGGGGCTCCCTTTTTCCTGCCTCTGGGTGGAGCCAGGCTGAAAACCAAACCCACAGAGGGCCCCACAAGGGTGCTGGGGGCACAGTCACAAACAAGACAGCCACAGCCAGGCCCCCACAGAGCAGTCCTGCAGGAGAGATGGTAGCTGCACAAATCGTGATGAATAAGGCATTAAAGAATGACAAGGGGGTAGCGGGCAGGGAGCGCTGGTCCCCTGGGCCTGGCCTCCCGGAAGAGGGTGCCTGAGGACCAGGGTGGCTGATGAGGGGAGGAGAGACTGGTGGAGGCGAAAGGGACAGGTGTGGTCTGGATGGGGACCCCCAGGCCACAGACCTAAGAGCTTGAGAGGGGATCAGTATGACCAGAGGCAGGGAGGGGGACATTTGGCCTGAGACCAGCCCTTGTCTTATGGTGGCCGGAAGCTTGGGAAGGGTTTTATAGAGAAAAGAGACTAGATCGCCAAAGCTTACTCAGAATAGTAGAGACAAGAGTGGACACAGAAGCCAGTTGGGAGTGTCGCACTGAGATCCAGGGGAGATGGTGGCAGCCGGCTGAGACAGTGTGGGAGGTACAGGGGACAGGGCATGGTGTGGCATGGCTAGAGGGTAAAGGAGGCCAAGGAGGGGTTGGGGAGGCTCCTTGCGCCCTGGCATGTGCAGTGGGTGGATGCTGGTGCTGTCCCCGAGGCAGAGGACAGCATGGGGGAGCAGGTTCATGGGAGACCAGGCATTTGTTTTGGGACATGGTGGGGGCAGCCAGGAACAGTGTGCCAGAGGGAGGAACAGCTTGAGCAAAGGCACAGAGAGGAGACAGGCAAAGAGAACCACATGTGGCATGGTGGGACATGCCGGAATCTTCCAGAGAGCTGGCCCTCTGATGCAAACAGACGAGTCTGCCCTGGATCTGCAGGCAGTGGACGGCTACGGGCGTGTGGGAGCGGGGGAGGGGAAGGGAGCTTTCAGCTCTAGACACAGTCATGGTGCCCAGCAGCCGGGGACCCAGGCTGGTGGGGGGGAGTGTCACCGGGACAGGTGGCAGGGCCCTAGCTCTGGGACAGCATGGGTGTGTGAGAGTGAGTGTAAGAGTATGAGAGTGAGTGTAAGAGTATGAGTGTGTGTGTGTATGAGTGTGTATATGAATGTGTGTATGAGTGTGTGTGTGTATGTGTGTGAGTGTGAATGTGTGAGTGTATATGTGAGTGTGCATGAGTGTATAAGTGACTGTGAGTGTGTGTGTGTGAGACTAAGTGTCCTTTGCACTAAGTGTCCTGCCCTCCACTTGAGGCACAACCCTAGGACACCTCCAACCTCTCCAGGACCAGGGAATGGCCCAGCCAGGCCAGACCAGGAAATGATGGATGGAGGAGGGCCTAGGCTGCTGCTCTGAAAATCCACCCCCAACCCTGGTCACTCTGGAACCCTGGAGCAGCATCTGAGCCCCTTCCCAAGGAGCCCAGTGACTGGAAGGCAGCGTCCAGGGCCACCCGTGCAGCATCCAGGACCTGTCTGTCCTCTCACAGGATGGAGCTTGGGGTTCCTGAGCTTGGAGCTGCCTGTAATACCAGGATTAGTGGCTCAGCCGAGGTCAGTTTCAGACAGTGGCTAGGGTAGTGGCCTGGGCTGTGGGAGGAGGATGAAGGTCTAGACAGTTACAGAGACCCTGGGAGGCCCAGAGAAAGTGGACGCCAGAGAGGAACCCAAAGTCCCAGAAATTGCAAAAAATGCCGGGGAGAGGAGGAGAGAGAAAAAGGCCACGCAGCAGCCCTGAGCCTGAGAGCATGTGCCACAGTTTGTCTGTGGGTCTGTTGAGTTTGGCCCAATGGCTCTGAGCTGACTCTGCAGCCACAAAAACTTAGGACCTGGAAGGTCCCATCCAGCACAGGAAGGACTCTCCCTGGGATGGAAGCAAAGAGGAAAAAAGGAAGTACTGAGTCCACACATAGAGGACAAGGGGCTCCGATCCTCCGTGGCCCCGAACCTACCTGCGACTCCCGGACCACACAAGACGATGGCGTTCCCACCCCCAGCAGTGCAACAGAAAGTCACAGTTAAGGGACAAACCTGAATCCAAACCCGTTGCTGACTGGCAAGTGTCTTTGGCCTCTGTCTGCCTCAGTTTCTTCACCTGCAAAATGGGGATGATAATAATGGTTCCTCTGTCCTCAGGGACAGAGAAACAATGGAAGTAAGCCCCTTAGTTAAGGAAGTAGCCTGTCCTGGGTCCCTTGGGGCCCCGAAATGTCCCCAACAGTATAAGGGCATGAGTCCTCCAAGATGGAAGATAATTAGACTTACCACGATCTAACCATGGGTCAGTGCTTTTATTTATTTATTTATTTATTTATTTATTTATTTGAGACAGAATCTTGCTCCATCACCCAGGCTGGAGTGCAATGACGCAATCTCAGCTCACTGCAACCTCTGCCTCCCAGGTTCAAGCCATTCTAATGCCTCAACCTCCCAAGTGACTGGGATTACAGGTGCACGCCACCATGCCCAGCTAATTTTTTTTTCTTTTTTTGAGATGGAGTTTCGCTCTTGTTGCCCAGGGTAGAGTGCAATGGCGCCATCTCAACTCACCGTAACCTCTGCCTTCCAGGTTCGAGCGATTCTCCTGCCTCAGCCTCCCGAGTAGCTGGAATTACAGGCATGCGCCACCACGCCCGGCTAATTCTGTATTTTTAGTAGAGACGTGGTTTCTCCATGTTGGTCAGGCTGGTCTCGAACTCCCGACTTCACGTGATTTGCCTGACTCGGTCACCCAAAGTGCTGGGATTACAGGCGTGAGCCACCGTGCCCAGCCGATTTTTTTTTTTTTTTTTTTTGAGACGGAGTCTCGCTCTGTCGCCCAGGCTGGAGTGCAGTGGCCGGATCTCAGCTCACTGCAAGCTCCGCGTCCCGGGTTCACGCCATTCTCCTGCCTCAGCCTCCCGAGTAGCTAGGACTACAGGCGCCTGCCACCTCGCCCGGCTAAGTTTTTGTATTTTTAGTAGAGACGGGGTTTCACTGTGTTAGCCAGGATGGTCTCGATCTCCTGACCTCGTGATCCACCCGTCTCGGCCTCCCAAAGTGCTGGGATTACAGGCTTGAGCCACCGCGCCCGGCCATGTATTTTTATTAGAGATAGGGTTTCACTGTGTTGTCCAGGCTGGTCTCAAACTCCTGACGTCAAGTGATCCGCCTGTCTCAGCCTCCCAAAGTACTAGGATTACAGGCGTGAGCCACCGCGCCTGGCCCAGGCAGTGTTCTTTTTCCTGTTTTGCAGACGAGAAGACCAAGGCTCAGAGAAATCTGTAGTCGGCCCAGAGCTATATATACAGCAGGAAGGTGGGGGAATCGCAATTCAAACTCTCGGGCCTGCTGTCTCCCTGGGAATTCGGTTCTCACTGCCTCCATATAAAGAAATACACGTGCAGGAAGCAGCCCAGAGCACCCTCCTCTCCCTCCCAAAAACCCACACAGTGATCCTGGCCAAGCCCCCTGGGTCCAGGAGGAGCCATGTCCCCATTAGGCATCTCTGAGCTGTGCTTTCACATTGGGGTCCCCCCCGCAGGGCTGGTGGAACACAAAGAGGGGTGGCCAAGGCAGAGAAAGAACCCGACAGGCCAGGAGCCGGCTTTTCTCCCTGCTTTCTTCCTCCCTTGCTTCTTTGTTAAGCTCCCTTTCAGCTGAACCGGCAGAGCCTGGGTGTTCCGAGCTGACAATAATTGCTGCGTCTAGACAGTGTCTGGTATGAGGCCTCCCTCTCCGCGCCTCGCCGGCCTCCCCGAGGCTCCTATTCCCAGCCCTGCTGGCCCCTGCTCTGCGCCCTCCGTTTCCCACACCCCTGCCCCTCTCTGGCTGCCCAGGGTGCCCTGTCCTGCCTCCCTCCTGCTCTAGGCCTCCCTCGAATTTTCAATCTTTGCATCTCTTCCTCCCTCCCCAGCCTCGCCCCAGGCACTGGCCCCATTCCCTCCCACAGCCTGAAATTCAGGGAACAAAGGTGGTTTTGCATCTGGCTGTGGCTGGGAGACCTTCGAAGGAGGCTGAGCCAGGCAAACCCTCCCCTCCCGGCTCTTGGCCCCGCCAGGAGCCAGAGACTCACATTGCTGGCTTCCGGCCTGATCTGGGAAGTTCTGGGATTGATACATGAAACAGCCTTAAGGCTCCTTCCCTCATCTTCCTATCTGACCTGGAAGGGAACCCAGAGAAATCAACGCAGAAAAGACTTAGGACAGATACAAGGAAGCACTTCCTGGTGACACTGACCAGCAGACATGAATGGAATGGTTTTAAGAGCTTCAGGGGACAGGAATTCAGGCTTCACAAGGTCTAAGAGTTCCTCCTGCCCGGCTCAGATCTGCAGCTCTGGAAGTTTCCCCAGAAGCCAGAGTCTCTTCACTGGTATCAGATGCTCAGGGTGACCCTGATATAATAACAACCACAGCCAGCATTTGCCCGGCCCTTTCCTTGCATCAAACGCTGTGCAAACTCTGCATGCATATCAATTGATGTCATCCTCTCCAGGACCCTGAGAGACAGAATAAGCTTATGATTAGTTCCGTTTTACAGATGAGGAAACCGAGACGCAGAGGGGTTAAGTAACTTGCCCAAAGTCACCCAGCCAGGAGAGGAGAAGCCAAGATTTGAAGCCACAGAGGTTGACTCCAGAGCTCCAATAACGACTGATGATAGGAACTCAAAATACTTAAAATCATCTACCCGGGACTGGGATGAGCCCTTGGCGTCTAGTGTTTCCTTGCATCTCACAAGGCTGTTAAGATCCAGGGTTATGCCCACTATATAGATGAAAAGAGAAGAGCCTGGGGCTGCAGGCTGTGACCAGATGGTGACCTAACTCCATGTCCGAAAGGCCGAGCAATCCAGGCTACTGGACTGGACTCACCATGGAGTGGGAGCTTAATACACGTGTGGGACCATTTCCCACTCCTTCCTTCTGGGCTTTCTTGGGCACCTCCTGCCCTGATCAAGCTGGAGGAGATAGAGGCCAATGTGGGTGCGGCTCTGTCCTCAGGAGACCATGGCCTAGAGGAGACTGGCAAAGCAGCCAGCTTCAATCTGGAGGAGGAATTGTGATGATGCAAGGGATATGGGACCTCTGGGAGCCAACAGGAGGGACCCTAAATCCAAGAGGGCTTCCTAGAGGAGGTGGAATCAACATGGCTTCCTGACAGATGAGTAAAAGTTAGGCGGGCCAAGAGGGGAGAGAAGTGTTCCAGGAAGAGGAAATCCACACATAAGAAGGTCTTGAAGTAAGAGAACAGGGTAATCTAGAAGAACTAGAGAAACTTAAGCAGCTGTGTCAGGTCAAACAGTGGGTGGGAATCACAGAGCTGGAGCCCAGCTGATCAGGAAGGCCGCTGAGTGCCAGGTTGAGAGCTGGGACTTATCCCCAGGCAGGGAGGCCTACTGGGAGACTGCTCTGAGAGTCCAGGCAAGTGGGGCTGTGTTGACTGTGAGGATGTGGAATGGAGTGGGGCCGGAGGACTGGAGAGGCCCTCAAGAGGGGTAAAAACGGAGTCTCCTCTGATGTGGATCTGGCCTGCAAGTGTGATGCTGTTCCAGACACAGAGAACAGCATGGACAAAGGCTTTCTTTTCTTTTTTTTTCCAGACGGAGTCTTGCTCTGTAGCCAGGCTGGAGTTCAGTGGCGTGATATCGGCTCACTGCAACCTCCTCCTCCCAGGTTCAAGCGATTCTCCTGCCTCAGCCTCCCAAATAGCTGGGATTACAGACGTGTGTGCCACTAGGCCCTGTTAGTTTTTTGGGGGTTTTTTTTGTTTTTTTTTTGAGACGGAGTCTCGCTCTGTCGTCCAGGCTGGAGTGCAGTGGCCCGATCTCGGCTCACTGCAAGCTCTGCCTCCCATGTTCACGCCATTCTCCTGCCTCAGCCTCCCGAGTAGCTGGAACTATAGGCGCCCGCCACCACACCCGGCTAATTTTTTGTATTTTTTTAGTAGAGATGGGGTTTCACTGTGTTAGCCAGGATGGTCTCGATCTCCTGACCTCGTGATCTGCCTGCCTCAGCCTCCCAAAGTGCCGGGATTACAGGCGTGAGCCACCACGCCTGGCCAATTTTTGTATTTTTAGTAGAGACAGGGTTTCACCATGTTGGCCAGGTTGGTGTCAAACTCCTGACCTCAGGTGATTGTCAGCCTTGGCCTCCCAAAGTGCTGGGATTACAGGCATGAGCCACTGCACCCGGCCAGACAAAGGCTTTCAACCGGTGGGCAGCCTGGTGTGCTCCAAGAGGAGGAGGACACCTGGGAGAGACACTGGGGCCAGGGACTGAACTACCTTTGGAAGCAAGTAGGAGCAACATGGAAGGTTTGCTGGCTCAGGAAGGAGGATTAATTGGAACGATTAAGCTGGGAGCTCTGTAAGATGGATTAGATGGGCAAACTTGGAGGCAGGAAGGCTGGGAGGAGGCTGCTGCTATGTGATTTTTCTTCCCCAACAGGTTCCCAGTCCCTGATTTCTGGCCACCCCGCCCTTACAGTGAGTCATTTTGTTTTTGTTTTTTAGAAACGAGGTCTCGCTGTGTTACCCGGGCTGGAGTGCAGTGGCTACTTACAGGCATGATCATAGCACACTGCAGCCTCGAACTCCTGGACTAAAGCAGTTCTCCTGCCTCAGCCTCCAAAGCAGCTGGGACTGCAGACACGCACCACAGACAGAGCCCAGCCTGAGTCATTCTGATTCTGTAACTGGCTTCCTCTCGGTGAGCTGGCTCACACCCTCCACCCCCAGCTGGAGAAGGAAAGAGGATGCTCACCGTTCATTCCTCATGCAGGCCATCGATGGAAATGTCAGATAGTGCGAGTCCACGCCTGAACACCTCTGGGGTCCGCTCTGGGACTGACACTGGCAGATTCATCGATGAGCTCCCGCCTGCCACCTCTGGGCCTGCATTGCGGTGATATGGCCAAGGGCCTGGGTCTTCAATTCTCCAGACTTGCCGAATGCACAGCGCAGGCTTCGTCGGCAACTGCAGACAAGCAGAGGCAGCACCTGGGCTCTGCCTGTGCCTGGTACAGTGAGGCGAGGGTGGGGGTAGGAATGAGGGTCCTCTCCGTGCAAGGGGGGAAGATAGAAGAACAGAATTTCACCCTAACATAGTGTCTTTAGACCATGAAATGCTGTGCTCCTGTTAGTCTGATATCAGGGGCTTGCAGCCTGGCAAGGGAAAAGAAAAACAGGCTGAGGCACGTGATAGAAGACAGGCAGGGATGCCACAATCATAACCATGGCAAAGACTAGGATCAGACAGGCCCACCATCTCTGACCCCAAATCCCTGGGCAGATGGTTCCAGAACTCAGAATTTTCCCAGTTTTAGAAAGATGGGGCCAGGTGCAGTGGCTCACACCTGTAATCCCAGCACTTTGGGAGGACGAGGTGGGTGGATCACCTGAGGTCAGGAGTTCGAGACCAGCCTGGCCAACATGGTGAAACCCTGTTTCTACTAAAAATGCAAAAAACGACAAAAAAAAAAAAAAAACTTAGCCGGGTGTGGTGGTGCATGCCTGTAATCCCAGCTGCTTGGGAGGCTGAGGCAGGAGAATTCCTTGAACCCGGGAGGCGGAGGTTGCAGTGAGCCAAGATCGAGCCACTGCACTCCAGTCCGGGCAACAGAGCGAGAGTCCATTCCCCCTCCCCAAAAAAAGAAAGATGATGTGATACACATGACATATTTCCTGACACCCCCAACCAAACACATTTATGTAACTGTTGTAAAGCAGACGAGGAAAGATTCTAAATAGGCTCTGAATCTCAGTTTTCTCATCCCTACAATGGGGCAATGGTGGTATGCACCTCCCAGGGCTGTTCGGAGAATCTGATGCCTCCCATTGCACTGGTGAGCCTGGCACAGGCACAGGTCCTACCCCAGGCCCTTTGGACTGGCTGTTCCTTTGGTCTGGAACATTCGTCCCGATACCTCCTGAGAGGGCTCCCTCACCTCCTTCAGGGCACTGCCCAAATGCTACCTCCTCACAGAGGCTTTCCCTGACCACCCCGTCTCATTCCTCTTCCTGCATAGCCTCTGTCACCTGACATTTTATGGCATCAATTACTCATTTATTAATTTCCTGCTCTCCCACGGTAGCACCTGAGCCCTGTGAGGGGAAGACTTTGTTCTGTTGTGGGCTGTGCCCCCAACACCTCGGACAGTGCCTGCACAGGCGGGCGTTTATGTTGGATGAAGGATTTTCTGTTAAAGGTGTCTGGCGCACACACACACACACACACACAGAGCCCAGCAGGTACGATGGTGATTATTATTGTTATTGGTGGTGCTCTATTGTTGTTATTAGTATCTGTTGAAAAAGACCCTGAGCGATACCAACCCTTGGTTCTCCAGCCTGTGAAATGGGCATCCTGGGCATCGAGGCACCACCCTTGAGAAGCCGGTAGGGGGTCCCTGCAGGAGAGACAAAGAACACTGGCCGCCCCCCGGGGGAGCCTGCGCCCCTCACAGGAGAGAGAAGCGGGGGGTGGGGAGCAGAGGGAGCTTGCAGCCCCACACGCAGGGCTGCCAGAAGGCCATACATAATTCATTGCCAAATGGGGCTGCGGGCGGCTCTCCGCAGCGTGCGCTGGGGGCTCACTCTGCGCCTGGCACTTCGCTGACTGCGCCTCGCACATCGCCTCATTGCATCTTCATGGGTTTGCAGGGTGTGACCCTTCCCCCTGTTTTACCCAAGGGGATCCTGAGGCTCAGAGGATGGGGCCACCGTGCTAGTCACACAGCCTCTCTGTGGCAAAGCTGGGCCTCGGATCAGCAGGTTCGGCCCCCGGCAGCCCCCATTCACGGCCTCTCCGTTGAGGGAAGAGACAGGCCTGGGGACAGGGTGGGAGGCACAAAGGAGACCCCACTCTGAGACAGGCTGCAGAAGAGGGAGCTGGGTCTCAGCAGGGCTGGGGAAGGCTGCAGCCTCAGCCCTCCACCCAACCCCCTGCCCTCCTCTCCCGGAGGAGATGCTCCCCAAATCAGCCATCATGATCCCTGGCTCTGGGGGGTGAAGGTGGGAGCAGTTTGCTCAGCTGTGAAATGGGAATAACAGAAGCCGTCCCTGGGACTATGAGATCAAGGTGCTCAAGAAAAGTGGTGTCTGCTGAGGGGAAGAGCCAATCCCAAAAGGTTGCATACTCTCATTCTGTTTATTTGTTTGTTTTTGTTTTTGACACAGGGTCTCACCCTGTCACCCAGGCTGCAGTGCAGTGGTGCAATCTCGGCTCACTGCAACCTCCACCTCCTGGGCTCAAGTGATCCTCCCATCTCAGACCCCAAGAAGCTGGGGCTACAGGCATGTGCCACCGTGCCCGGCTAATTTTTGTGTTTTTTGTAGAGACAGGGTTCCACCATGTTGCCCAGGCTGGTCTCAAACTCCTGAGCTCAGGTGATCCGCCTGCCTCGGCCTGCGATAAAATTGCACAGAAGTAAATACACATGCATGAGTATAAGGAAAACCGGGGAAACCTAAGCAAGAGCAGTCACACCCCGGCTGTGATGGTGTCCAGTAGTTCTGGGAGATGTTACCATTGGGGAATCTGAGTGAAGGCGGGTACATGGGATCTCCCTCCCTCCCTCCCTCTTTCTTTCTCTTCCTTCTTTCCTTCCTTCCTTCCTTCCCTTTCTTTCCTTTCTTTCCTTTCTTTTTTTCGAAGTTTCCCTCTTGTTGCCCAGGCTGGAGTGCAATACCACAATCTCAGCTTGCTTCAACCTCCATCTCCCGGATTCAAGCGATTCTCTTGCCTCAGGCATGAGCCACCACGCCTAGCTAATTTTGAATTTTTAGTAGAGACGGGGTTTCTCCATGTTGGGCAGGCTGGTCTCGAACTCCCGACCTTGGGTGATCCACCTGCCTCGGCCTCCCAAAGTGCTGAGATTACAGGCGTGAGCCACCACACCCAGCCTCTCTGTTTTATTTCTTATAACTGTACAGGAATCTACAATGATCGTAACAAAAATTTCAATTAAGGCCACTCTAGACAAACGGCCTGTGGGGTAGCCCTTCTTCACAAGGAGCTGTCAATAAAATGTTTTTTAATTAAAAAATTTTTTTTGTTTGTTTGTTTTTTGTCTTTTGTTTGAGACGAAGTCTCACTCTGTCGCCCAGGCTGGAGCGCAGTGGCCCGATCTCAGCTCACTGCAAGCTCCGCCTCCCGGGTTTACGCCATTCTCCTGCCTCAGCCTCCCTAGTAGCTGGGACTACAGGCGCCCGCCACCTTGCCCGGCTAGTTTTTTTTGTATTTTTTTTTTTAGTAGAGACAGGGTTTTACCGTGTTAGCCAGGATGGTCTTGATCCCCTGACCTCGTGATCCGCCCATCTCAGCCTCCC
>NW_012110807.1:2235090-2235689 GCF_000951045.1 Mandrillus leucophaeus | reverse complement strand
AAAAAAAAAAAAAAGGAATGTTGAGTGTCAGAGCCCTTCCCAGTGGCTCATGCCTGAAATCCCAGCCCTTTGGGAGACTGAGGCAGGTGAATTGCTTGAGGCCAAGAGTTCAAGACCAGCCTGGCCAATGCGGTGAAACCCCGACTCTACTAAAAATACAAAAATTAGCTGGGTGTGGTGGCACACACCTGTAGTCCCAGCTACTCGGGAGGCTGAGGCAGGAGAATTGCTTGAACCTGACAGGTGGAGGTTTCAGTGTGCTGAGATCATACCATTGCACTCAAAAAAAATTAATTAATTTAGTTTAATTAAAAAAGAATGTTGAGTGTCCGGCAATCTGGGTAGAACCTGTTGTGTTTCTACAGGATAGAATCTGTTGTGTTCTCTAGCAGAACTTCCAGGTCACCTTCACAGTGTGACTCTAGACAATCCGTGTCCCCTCTTCAGTTCTTAGATGCCCCATTTGAAGAATGAAAGAATTGGCCTAGATGATCCTTTAGGGTCTTCCAGGATGATGACGAGGGGGACCTGGCTCCTCTGCTGCTGGCCCAAGAGGACTTTACTTCCCATTCCGTGTGGTTGAACAAGAATTGCTGGGC
>NW_012110807.1:2233105-2233970 GCF_000951045.1 Mandrillus leucophaeus | reverse complement strand
TTTGTATTTTTTTTTTTAGTAGAGACAGGGTTTTACCGTGTTAGCCAGGATGGTCTTGATCCCCTGACCTCGTGATCCGCCCATCTCAGCCTCCCAAAGTGCTGGGATTACAGGCTTGAGCCACCACGCCCAGCCAATTAAAAAATTTTTTCAATTAAAAAATGTTATCTTCCTCTGCCCAGAAAGGGTTAAGTGAGTCACTGCAGTTAGCTCCCTCCCCTTCCCCCACAACCACCTAGACCAGGCCAGGGACCAGCGGGCAATTGCCTGGCAGCTGGAGTTTTCTCCACTGTGGACTGTACTTCTTGCATCACTCTGAATGTCTCCAGTCTTTATTCCAGAATGTTCTGGTCCTCTCCCACTTTTCCAAGGACAGGAATTCCCTAGTGGGGCTCCAGAAGAGGGTCTGGAGGAGAATAAGGAAGGCCCTTGTCATCCATTGGCCACAGGCTGGGAAATCTCGGTTCCAGTCCCAGCCCAGTCTGAATATTAGTCTGTCAGTCTGGAGTCTGAGAGCCACGCCCCCACCCCCTTGGTCCTTCACCTCCAGGAGAGTTGGGGATACTGGAAAGAATGTTGAGTGAGGCCGGGCGAGGTGGCTCACGCCTGTAATCCCAACACTTTGGGAGGCTGAGACGGGCGGATGACGAGGTCAGGAGATCGAGACCATCCTGGCTAACGCGGTGAAACCCCGTCTCTACTAAAAATACAAAAAGTTAGGCGGGCATGGTGGCAGGCCCCTGTGGTCCCAGCTACTCGGGAAGGCAGGAGAATGGCATGAACCCGGGAGGCAGAGCTTGCAGTGAGCTGAGATTGTGCCACTGCACTCCAGCCTGGGCAACAGAGCGAGACTCCATCTCAAAAA
>NW_012110807.1:2215875-2232410 GCF_000951045.1 Mandrillus leucophaeus | reverse complement strand
GGCCCTCTCTGCCTTTCAGCATGAATACAGTGAGAGAGTTACACAAGCTCAGGTTAGTAAGTCATTCAACAAACATTTACTGAGCACTTAGCAAATACTGCATGCTGGAATGGACACTGGAGAAAAAGGTGAGGAGAAGGCCGGGCGCAGTGGCTCATGCCTGTAATTCCAGCACTTTGAGTGGCTGAGGCGGGTGGAATACCTGTGGTCGGGAGTTCGAGACCAGCCTGGCCAATGTGGCAAAACTCCGTCTCTACTAAAAATACAAAAATTAGCCTGGCGTGGTGGTGCATATCTGTAGTCCCAGCTACTCAGGAGGCTGAGCAGGCGAATCGCTTGAACCTGGGAGGTGGAGGCTGCAGTGGACCGAGACTGCACCTCTGCACTCAGGCCTGGGCAACAGAGTGACACTCTGTCTCAAATAAATAAATAAATAAATAAGGTGAGGAGAAAAAAATACTATCTCTGTCTTCACAGAACTTATTGTTTGGGAGGGGAGGATCCCACAAATAAATTAAAAATCTCAGCTGAGATGATGCAAAGAAGCAAAGTGCCCAGCTGGGCTGGTGGTTTCAGAGGCCATAGTGGGAGCGTCCCAGAGAAGGGATGATTGAGCTGAGTTAAGTCTAAGCAAAAGGGGTGGTCAGAGCAGCAGCTGCTCCAAAACAGGAGCTGAGGGCTTACGTGGAGAGAGAAGATATGGAGAGACCATGCCCAGAAAGAGGCGGCAGTTTCAGTGAACAGCGCAGGGGAGCAGGTCTGACGAGGCCAGCTGCCAGGGGAAGGAGTCTCGTCTCCATGCTAGGCAAAAAAAAAGGGATCTTTTGAGATGCGTGAAGCAGAGGAGTCACAGATTGAATTTGTGTTTTGAGAATCTCCTCCTGCTTACCAAGAGAAGAAAGGCATCTCATGGGCCCTCATTGTTGCCTTAAATGATTTTTATTGTGTGTTACTTAAACATGTGCAAGCATAAAATGAGTTATAAACTCCTTGTAGTTCATATACAAGCATAAAACCAAGACAAATTGACCCATCACATACAAAATCAATTCAAATCAGATTAATTTTATGTGACATGTTATTATGCCTTTTGTTTGAAACCCTGCCACCACCCACAGTGCAATTATGGCCCAACCACTGTGGTGTTCTGAATTTGTGGGACAGAGAAGATTGGCCTTTTAAACACATGCATGCATGCATTTGCGTGTGCGCGCACACACACACATCCCAAATGATTTTTTCCCACTATATATAAAGAACTCCTACAAATCAAAAAGGCAGACAATTCAAGAGAAAAATGGGGGAGGGCTTGCATTAAAGTACTTCATAACAAGAATACTTAGGAGGCCAACAAATACACAAAAAGCTGCTAGCTTCATGACTCACGGAGGTGTCTTGGTCAGTTCAGGATACTGTCACAAAATACCTTAGACTGGGAGATTTATAAACAGCAGAATTTATTGCTCACAGTCTGGAGGCTGGGAAGTAAGTTCAAGATCAAGGCAGCAGTAGGTCCGGTGCCTGGGCCCATTCCCTGCTTCAAACATGGTGGAAGGGGGAAGACAGTTCCCTGGAACCTCTTTTATAAGGGCTGTAATCCAATTCACGAGGATAGAGCCCTCATGACCTAATCACCTTTCAAAGATCCCCACCTTCTAACACCATCACCTTGGTGATTAGGTATTTTTTTTTTTTTTTTGAGACGGAATCTGGCTCTGTCGCCCAGGCTGGAGTGCAGTGGCCGGATCTCAGCTCACTGCAAGCTCCGCCTTCCGGGTTCACGCCATTCTCCTGCCTCAGCCTCCCGAGTAGCTGGGACTACAGGCGCCCACCACCTCTCCCGGCTAGTTTTTTGTTTTTTTTTTAGTAGAGACGGGGTTTCACCGTGTTACCCAGGACGGTCTCGAACTCCTGACCTCGTGATCCGCCCGTCTCGGCCTCCCAAAGTGCTGGGATTACAGGCTTGAGCCACCGTGCCCGGCCTTTTTTTTTTTTTTTTTTGAGATGGACTCTCACTGTGTCACCCAGGTTGGAGTGCAGTGGTGTGATCTTGGTTCACTGCTACCTCTGCCTCCTAGGTTCAAGTGATTATCCTGTCTCAGCCTCCCGAGTAACTGGGCACCACCACACCCGGCTAATTTTCATATTTTTAGTAGAGACAGGGTTTCACCATGTTGGTCAGGCTGGTCTCGAACTCCTGACCTCGTGATCCGCCCGCCTCGGCCTCCCAAAGTGCTGGGATTAGAGACGCGAGCTGCCGCACCCAGCCAATTAGATCTTAACATATGAACTTTGGGAGAAACTCAAATATTCGGACAATAGCAAGGAGAATACAAAACCACAGTGAGCTACCGCTTCAGACACCAGAAAAGTTTAAGTGAAAAAGACTGACAGTAGCAAGTGTTGATAAGGATGTGGAGCAACCAGAACTCTCAGACATTGCTGATGGGAATCTAGATTAGTACAATCACTATGCAAGCATCCGTAAGGTCTAATCGTGTTGAACACACCCTGCCCTCTGACCCAGCATTTCCACTCCTGGGCATACAGGCAAAAGAAATGCATCCCTGTGTTCATCAAAAGATGTAACCTGTGCCAGGTGAGGTGGTTCATGCCTGTAATCCCAGCACATTGGGAGCCCAGGGAGGGAGGATTGCTTGAGCCCAGAAGGTCGAGAGTAGCATAGGCAACAAGGCAAAACCCCGTCTCTATTAAAAAGTAGCCAGGCATGGTGGCATATCCCTGCAGTCCCAGCTACTCAGGAGGCCAAGGCATGCGGATTGATTGAACCCGGAAGGTGGAGGCTGCAGTGAACTGTGATCTCGCCACTGCACTCCAGCCTGGGTGACAGAGCAAGATCCTGTCTCAATAAACAAAACAAAAAAAAAAGAAAGACATAACCTGGAATATTCACACCAACACTATTCATGATAGCCGTAAACTGGAAAGAATCTGAATATCCTCCAGCTTTAGAACAGATAGAGAAATTATAGACTATTCATTTGTACAGTGGATGACTGAGGAGCTTTAAGAATAACCAAACCGTATACAACAATATAGATGAATCTACAACCATAATGTGCAAAATAGTTCACTTATATAAAGGGCAAAAACAGGTGAAACTACCCCATGGTGTTAGAAATAGGGGTAGAGGTTACCCTCATGTGGGAGGAGGGTTAGTGATAGGGGATTTGGAAGAGGAGGAGCCCAGTGGACTGAACAGTTGAGCTAGAAACAGCAATTTGTTCCTCAAAGTTCTGAACCCAACTGTTGTCCAGCATGGAGTCTGTCTGGAGTGGCCAGATGTGGGGCCTCTCACAGGGGAATGAGAAGTGCCCCTCAGGGTCCCATGATCCCCTTTCCTTGCCCACACAACCACCAACTGGCAAGTGGTAACCCAGGACCTGTAGCCCCCACTGGGCTGACATAGAGCATAATGCAAGCTTCTCCTGTTCCAGGTCCTGGACACTGCTTTGCCCCACACACACAGTCCCCTGACCAAAAGCTTGGTGCTCTGGCTTGACTAGAGGGAGCTAGGCTCTAGGAATAAATAAGGAGCTGGGCTTCCATGCTAGAGAACAAGAGCTTCTCCGGGAAAAGGGGCTTCCTCTGAAGCTCTGGGGCACTGGGAGATCTAATGGGCAGACCTCTGGCCTCAGCTTCCAGGGAAGGGGAGGATGTGGGCCAACACAAGGTGGCTACACTGGCCACAAGCTGATGACCCCAGCCAGCCTCAGGATGTCTCAGCTCTAGGCATGGTTTTTCGTTTTATTTTGTCTTGTTTTGTTTTTGAGATGGCACCTCGCTCTGTCGCCCAGGCTGGAGTGAAGTGGTACCGTCATGGCTCCCTGCAACCTCCACCTCCTGGATTCAAGCTATTCTCCTGCCTCAGCCTCCTGAGTAGCTGAGATTACAGGTGTGCGCCACCATGCCCAGCTAATTTTTGTAGTTTTAGTAGAGACAGGGTTTCACCATATTAGCCAGGCTGGTCTTGAACTCCTGACCTCAAGTGATCTGCCCACCTCAGCCTCCCAAAGTGCAGGGATTACAGGCTTGAGCCACCACGCCCGGCCTAGGCATGGTTTTGACAATCTGTCTGTTTGTGCCCTGGCTCCTTCTCCAACTCCTCTTTGGAGGACGCAAAGGAGGAGGAGTCATTTCACTGTTTCTGAAAAGTAGACATATAACCTACATGCAACTGCCAGGTGATAAGGCCCCATCTGTCTGGCATGATGTCAGTGGTCCACAAAGGCTGATTAGATGAATGCCCAGGTCTGGGTTGTACACTGTGTGGGTGGCTAACTGGGGCCTCCCCACAGAGCTCACAGACAGGTGTGAAGGAAAGCAGGACTCTTAGAATATGCCAGAGTTTTCACTGAAGAAGCCTCCAGTGTGGGCCAGGCACTGTGCTCAGTGCTTTGATGCACAGTCTCATTTAATTCTCACCATTTACAGACAAGAATTCAGCCAAGATCGTTTTCGATCTAGTCTGGCAATATCTGCCTTTCAATGGCAGTGCCTAGTCCTTTCATACGTAATATACTTTTCGTTAGGGGTGGGTTTAAGTCTTATCCTCTTGCTATTTGTTATCTATTTGTCCCCTCTGTTTTGTTCCTCCTTTATTGCCTTCTGTTTGGTTGAGACTTTATAAAACTTTTTTTTTTTTTTTTTGAGACGGAGTCTTGCTCTGTCCCCCAGGCTGGAGTGCAGTGGTGTGATCTCGGCTCACTGCAAGCTCTGCCTCCTGGGTTTACGCCATTCTCCTGCCTCAGGCTCCTGAGTAGCTGGGACTACAGGTGCCTGCCACCTCGCCCGGCTAGTTTTTTGTATTTTTAGTAGAGATGGGGTTTCACTGTGTTAGCCAGGATGGTCTCGATCTCCTGACCTTGTGATCCGCCCGCCTCGGCCTCCCAAAGTGCTGGGATTACAGGCTTGAGCCACCACGCCCGGCCATAAAACATTTTATTCCACCTTCTCTACTTACTTTTTAGCTACGCCTCTTTATATTTTTGGTTGCTGTGGTGGGGGTTACAATGTGCATTCTTCAATATCCAGTCTACTGTCCAATAATATTATACCACTTCATGTATAATGTAAGAACTTCACAAAAATATAATGCCAGAGCTTGATGTGGTGGCTCACACCTATAACCCCAGACCTTTGGGAGGCTAAGGCTGGTGGATCACCTGAGGTTGGGAGTTTGAGACCAGCCTGACCAACATGGAGAAACCCCGTCTCTACTAAAAATACAAAATTAGCCAGGCGTGGTGGCTCATACCTGTAAACCCAGCTACTCGGGAGGCTGAGGCAGGAGAGTTGCTTGAACCCGGGAGGCGGAGGTTGTGGTGAGCCGAGATCATGCCATTGCACCCCAACCTGGGCAACAAGAGTGAAACTCTGACTCAATCAATAAAATTTCATATGTATATATATGTGTGTGTGTATATATATATGTGTGTGTGTGTATATATATGGAATGCAATCACATTTTTTACAGTCTTTTGTGTTATTGTGGTCATATACTTTATTTTTGTATGTCTTATAGATCCCAGAATGCATTGTTACTTTTGCTTTAAATGGTGGATTAATTTTTAGAGAATTTAAGAAAACAAAAACAGTCTTTTGGACAGCTGGCCACAAATCCTCTGTTTTATTTATCCCCAAATGGTTTTATTTTTCCATTTTGAGAGATATTTTCACTGATACCATTCAAAGTTAACAGATTTATTCTTTCATCACTTTTCAGATGCTGTTCCATTGTTTGCTGACTTGCATTGTTTCTGTGAGAAGTCTGCAGTCTTTTGCAGCATTGTTTTCCTCTGTATAATTGTCTCCTCCCACCCCACTCACCCCAGCTGCTTTCCACATTCTCTCTTTGATTTTCGGTAGTCTGCCCATGATGTGTCTAAATAGGACTTTCTTTGCATTCATTCTGGCTGGGACTCACTGAACTTTCTGAATCTGTAGATTAATTTTTCTCTTTTCAATCAACCTTGGAATATTTTCAGCATAATTTTTTTTCTGTCTTAGAGTCTCTCTCTTTTCTCCTTGGAAATGCCAATTAAATGTATGTTAGACTGCTTTATCCTGCCCCACAGCTTACTTACTGAGGCTGCATTTTTCAATCACTTTTCTCTTTGTGCTTCTGATGGCACTGGGGGCCCATCTGGAGTGGCCACTGCCGTCACACTGGCTGTAGCGGGGAGGTGCAGCCAGGGCTGCCATTCCGTGGAGCCAGTGGGAACTGGAGACAGGTGGGAGACACACCTCTTCGGAGCTGGTGGGGCAGGAGCTCCCTGGATGCAGCCACAGCCACCCAAGTTATGCCTGTGGACCCGGGCCTCCCACAGCATGATGCAAGCGGAGGCCCCACCCCACTAGGCACAGCTGCCACCCAAGTTGTGGCTGCAGACCCAGGTCTCCCTGGGCTCCTGGTAGGGGCAGGAGCAGGCAGAAGCCCTGCCCTTCCAGGCACAGCTGCCACCACCCACATTGCAGCTGCAGACCCAAGCCTCCCAATCCATGGAGCAGGCAGAAGCCTTGTGCACGCCACCCTGTGCCATGCAGCTGCAGGGCCCAAACACGCTCAGGTCAGTGCTGACACGCCAGCCCAAGCCACTTCGGCCCCCTCCAGACTTTGGGCACCAACGAGCATAGGAGGGAAGCTGAAGGGGGCTGAGAGCAGCAGGGCACTGGCCTGCAGATGCCCCTTGGCACCTACAGCCTGGGTGCCATGAATGGCAGCAGGAGGCAGACAGGTTCCTGGGCAGAAGGGGGTGGGTCTCTGGTGAGGTCCGACCTTCAGGACAGGGAAGGCCTGAGGGCTGGGGGCTGGGCTGCCAGTCCTATAGGCTGAAGTGGGAAACTTGTGGTGCCTTTTCTGGGCCTGCCCATGGCCGCCCATGGACCAATCCGCGTGTACTTCCTACCCTCTGAGGCCCATAAAAGCCCTGGGCTCAGTCAGAGCTGAGCAGAGGTCAGGAAAGCCAGCTGCAGAGAGCAGCTACCCACTCCAGGGCCTCCTCTGAGCTATGCTGTTGGTAAAGCTCCTTTTCACCTTGCTCTCCCTCCACTTCGTTCTTCCTAGACACAGGACAAGAACTTGGGACCAGCCGAATGGGAAGGCTGAAAGATCTGTAACACAAAAAAGGCTGAAACACACCCATTGTGAGTGAAGAGAAATAGAGTAGAGCCACAGCCCTTCAGGGAGCCCAGATCTGAGAGCTCCCCAAGCCAGGGCTGTGACCCCCTCTTTGGGGCCCTGCAGTTCCTGGAGTCTCCAAGCTTCTGGGCACCACCATGTTTCCCAGTGGCAGCCTTGAAAGATGCTTGCAGAGTGTCTGATCCAGTCACTGCCTCGCAGAGAGCCAGCACTGATGCTGGCACCTGGAGCTGCCCACCCCACTGCAGCAGCCACCATGCCTGACTGTGTGCAGTGGCTGGACCCCATGCTTGTTTGCTCACATACCCCTGGCCACTCCACGCCTGGCTCACCCTTGGCAGACATGAGATCCAGGGTGGTAGTGTGAGCTGAGTGCAACCTGCCAGGTCAAGTGGATGGAATGAGCCTAGTGGGCCTGAGCAAATCTCAGGCAAAGGTGCCACAGTCCACAGAGGTTTCCAGCTAAAAAAGTGACACCCCAAGGATCTTGCAACACTTTCATGTAGATAATTTCTACTGACCTGTCTTTACATGTATTGGCCTTCTTAAAATTAGGTCTAATATGTTATTGTTTTTTTTAGACAAGCTCTCACTTGGTCACCCAGACTAGAGTATAGCAACATGATCACAACTCACTGCAGCCTCAAACTCCTGAGCTTAAGCGATCCTCCTGCCTCAACCTCCCAGGTAGCTGGGACTGTGGACACATGCCATCATGCCCGGCTAATGTTTGCATTTTTTGTAGAGATGCGGTTTTGCTATGTTGCCCAGGCTGGTCTTGAACTCCTGGTCTCAAGTAATCCGCCTGCCTTAGCTTAGTGCTGAGATTACAGATATAAACCACTGTGCTCAGACAAGTCCAACATGCTTTAGTCTCATCGAATGAATATTCAATTTTAGACATTGTATTTTTTAGTTTAAATTTTAATCTGATTCTCTCTTTTTAAAAAATAGTTGCTATGTCTCCCCACCACACACACCTTTTTTTTTTGAGATAGAGTCTCATTCTGTTGCCCAGGGTGTGCAGTGGCATGATCCTGGCTCACTGCATCATCTGTCTCCTAGGTTCAAGCGATTCTGTTGCCTTAGACTCCCTCCTGCAACTACAGGTGCATACCACCACTCCTGACTACTTTTTTGTATTTTTAATAGAGACAGGGCATGTTGGCCAGGCTGGTCTCGAACTCCTGGCCTCAAGTGATCCATCTGCCTCAGCTTCCCAATGTGTCGAGATTACAGGCATGAGCCACCATGCCCAGCCTTGTTATGGGTTTAATTATATCCACCCCCTTCCAACGATATATTGTATTCCTAACCCCCAATATCTCAGAATGTGACCGCATTTAGAAATGGAGTCATTGCTGATGTAATTACTTAAGATGAGGTCATAGTGGAGGAAGTTAGGCCCTTGGCCCTTAATGAAATATGACAGGTGTCTTTTTTTTTTTTTTTTTTTTTTTGAGACAAGGTCTCACTGTTGCCTAGGCTGGACTGCAATGGTGCAATCTTGGCTCGCTGCAGCCTCTGCCTCCCAGGCTCAAGCAATCCTCCCACCTCAGCCTCCTGAGTAGCTGGGACTACAGGCGTGCATCACTGTACCCAGTTATTTTTTGTATTTTTAGTAGAGACAGGGTTTCGCCATGGTGCCTGGGCTGGTCTTGAACTCCTGGGCTCAAGTAATCCACCTGCCTCATCATCCCTAAGTGCTGGGATTACAGGCATGAGCCACCATGTCTGGCCGGACTGGTGTCCTTATAAGAAAAGAGAGGAGGCCAGGCACAGTGGCTCATGTCTATAATCCCAACACTTTGGAAGGCCAAGACAGACAAAGCACTTGAGGTCAGGAGTTCAAAACCAGCCTGGGCAACATGGCAAAACCCTGTCTCTACTAAAAATACAAAAATTATCTGGGGGTGGTGATGCACGCCTGTAATCCCAGCTAGTCCAGCTACTTCAGAGGCTGAGGCAGGAGAACAGCTTGAACCCAGGAGAGGAAGGTTGCAGTGAACTGAGATCATGCCACTGTACTACAGCCTGGGCAACAAAGTGAGACTCTGTCTCAAAAAAAAAAAAAAAAAAAGAAAGAAAGAAAAGAAGACAGAAGCTGAGAGTGGTGGCTTACCTGTAATCTTAGCACTTTGGGAGGCTGAGGCAGGTGGATCACTTGAGCCCAGGAGTTCAAGACCAGCCTTGGCAACACAGTGAAATCCTGTCTCTACCAAAATACAAAAATCAAGCCAGTCTCATAACCCAGCCTCAAAATAAATAAACAAATAAATAGATCAAAATTTTAAAAGAAATAAGAAGAGAGAGACCCAGGAAGAATGCCTTGTTATGAGGAAGGGAGAGATTGTAGTGATGCATCTATACGCCAAGGAATGCCAACAACTGCTGGCTGTCACTAGAAGCTACAGAGAGGCATGGAACAGATTCTTCCTGAGAGCCATCAGGAGAAATCCACCCTGCTCATACCTGAATTTCATACTTTTAGCCTCTGTAACTATGAAAGAGAAAATTTCTTTTGTTTTATGCCACTCAATTTGTGCTACTTTGTTCTAGTGGCCCTAGGAAACTAATACACTCCTGAAATTTCTCTTGTCTTTATCAACTATAATTGCCTTTGCTTTTCCTTATAGATTCATTTTACTTTGTTACTTTTTTCTTTTCTCTTCTTTCTTTCCTTCTTTCTTTCTCCTTTCCTTTCCTTTCTTTCTTCTCTTTCTATTTCTCTCTTGTGTGCGCTCTCTCTTTCTTTTCTTTTTTTTTTTTTTTGTGAGATGGAGTCTCGCTCTGTCGCCCAGGTTGGAGTGCAGTGGCCAGATCTCACCTCACTGCAAGCTCTGCCTCCTGGGTTTACCCCATTCTCCTGCCTCAGCCTGCCAAGTAGCTGGGACTACAGGTGCCTGCCACCTCGCCCGGCTAGTTTTGTGTGTTTTTTAGTAGAGACGGGGTTTCACCGTGTTAGCCAGGATGGTCTCGATCTCCTGACCTCGTGATCCGCCCGTCTCGGCCTCCCAAAGTGCTGGGATTACAGGCATGAGCCACCGTGCCCGGCCTTCTCTTTCTTTTCTTTTCTTCATCCAGGCTGGAGCGCAGTGATGCAATTATAGCGCACTGCAGCCTCAAACTCCTGGGCTCAAGCAATCTTCCTGCCCCAGCCCCCCAAGTAGCTAGAACAACAGACATGTGTCACCACATTCAGCTAATTTTTTAAAAATTTATTTTTATTTAAAAAAAAATTTTTTTGAGATGGAGTCTCACTCTGTTGCCCAGGCTGGATTGCAGTGGTGTGATCTCATCTCACTGCAACCTCTGCCTCCCAGGTTCAAGCGATTCTTCTGCCTCAGTCTCCCGAGTAGCTGGGACTACAGGCGCCCACCACCGCACCTGGCTAATTTTTGTATTTTTAGTAGAGACAGGGTTTCACCGTATTGGCCAGGCTGGTCTTGAACCCCTGACCTCATGATCTGCCCACCTCAGCCTCCCAAAGTGCTGGGATTACAGCACTTTGGGAGCCACCACACCTGGTCTCAGCTATTTTTTAAATTTGTTTGCAGAGATCGGGTCTCACTATGTTGCCCAGGTTTGTCTTGAACTCCTGGCTTCAAGCAATCTTTCCACCTTGCTCTCCCAAAGTGCTGGGATTATAGGCATGAGCCACTGTGCCCAGCCTTCTTGTAGATCATAATAAAGAAGTGTATTACAATGATTTAAAGTCTGCCTATGAATTCCAACATCTACACCTATTTCTATTTTTTTAAATCTTAATTATGTGTCCCATTTTTCTGTTTCTCTACATATCTAGTAATTTTTTATTTTATGCTGGACATTGTAAATAATACAGTATAGAGATTCTGGATTGTGTTGTCTTTCTCTGAAGAATTTTGCATATTGCTCTGTTTAGTTGCTGACCATTCACCTTGATTTGGTGGAGGCTTGATTTTAAACTTTGTTGGAGTAGGTTTGTTTTAGTGCTTCTTCCTAAGTTTATCATGATCTCCCAGGATCTCAGTGAAAAAGCCTGGTGTGTTTACCAAGTCCCACTAACTTGGTGAGATTTGAACTGGAAAATCCATCTCCCAAATATCAAACAGCTATAGGAACCTACGCTCCCCCCTTGTAGTCTTCCATCTGTGTCTTCCCCTAGGCTTCTTGGAGTCATGCCCCACCCCAGAGTCAGCCGAGGATTTAAGGGGAGTTTTCTCCTTCTGTGCCTCTCTTTTCTGGGATATTTTTTCTCTCTCTCAATTTGCAGTTGCTCTGGAAGCCCTGAACTCCGACTATGTAGTCTTGAGCCAATAAGACTTCTGTTTTCTGCTTAATTTCTGTTTGTTTGTTTGTTTGTTTATTTTGTTTTGTTCTGTTTTGAGACGGAGTCTCGCTCTGTTGCCCAGGCTGGAGGGCAGTGGTGTGATCTCAGCTCACTGCAACCTCCGCCTCTTAGGTTCAAGCGATTCTCCTGCCTCAGCCTCCTGAGTAGCTGGGATTACAGGCATGCACCATCATGCCCAGCTAATTTTGTATTTTTAGTAGAGATGGGGTTTCTCCATGTTGGTCACGCTGATCTTGAACCCCCAACCTCAGGTGATCTGCCCGCCTCAGCCTCCCAAAGTGCTGGGATTACAGGCATGAGCCACCACACCCGGCTAAACAAATTATTGTATTTATTTATTTATTTATTTTTTTTTTTTTTTGAGGCGGAGTCTCGCTCTGTTGCCCAGGCTGGAGTGCAGTGGCCGGATCTCAGCTCACTGCAAGCTCCGCCTCCCGGGTTTACGCCATTCTCCTGCCTCAGCCTCCCGAGTAGCTGGGACTACAGGCTCCCGCCCCCTCGCCCGGCTAGTTTTTTGTATTTTTTAGTAGAGACGGGGTTTCACTGTGTTAGCCAGGATGGTCTCGATCTCCTGACCTTGTGATCCGCCCGTCTCGGCCTCCCAAAGTGCTGGGATTACAGGCTTGAGCCACCGCACCTGGCCAACAAATTATTTTATATGTTTTTTCAGACTTTATAATTGTTAGCAGAAAGTTTATCTGACACAAGCTACTCCTCCACTGCCAGCAAGTCTGCTTCGTAAATCACTACACCATACTGCCTAAGACTTAGAACTTAGGGCTCACGTTCAGTCTGGTTTTAGACTTGTCATTGGAAGTGATATGACTTAGTGGAAAGTACAGGCCCTTTTCTTGGGCTCTGGAGTCAGCCAACCCTGATATTGAGGCTTCAACCTGACCCTTCACTGTGTGACCTGAGCAAGCCTCTTTACCTCACTGAGCCTCGGTGGCCTCATCCATGTAATGGGAATCACCCTGTCTCGCAGGATGAGGAATGGAAGGAACCCCAGTGAAAACCCAGCACATCGTTAAGAGTGAATTACAGGCCGGGCGCAATGGCTCAAGCCTGTAATCCCAGCACTTTGGGAGGCCGAGACGGGCGGATCATGAGGTCAGGAGATCGAGACCATCCTGCCTAACACGGTGAAACCCCGTCTCTACTAAAAAATACAAAAAATTAGCCGGGCGTGGTGGCGGGCGCCTGTAGTCCCAGCAATTCGGGAGGCTGAGGCAGGAGAATGGCGTAAAACCCGGGAGGTGGAGCTTGCAGTGAGCTGAGAGATCCGGCCACTGCACTCCAGCCTGGGCGACAGAGGGAGACTCTGTCTCAAAAAAAAAGAGTGAATTACAGACCTGCCGCAGTGGCTCACGCCTGTAATTCTGGCACTTTGGGAAGCCAAGGCAGTAGATCACTTGAAGTCAGGAGTTTGAGATCATCCTGGCCAACATGGTGAAACCCCGTCTCTACTAAATATACAAAATTTAGCCAGGCATGGTGGCGGGCACCTGTAATCCCAGCTACTAGGGAGACTGAAGCAGGAGAATTGCCTGAACCCAGGAGGTGGAGGTTGCAGTGAGCCAAGATTGCACGATTACACTCCAGCCTGGACAACAAGAACAAAACTCTGTCTCAAAAGAAAAAAAAAGTGAATTACACAGTTGTTTTCTCAAGTAAAGATCCCCAAATGATATGACAGTAGGCTAGACCCAGTGCTGGCTTTGAGTAAGATCACACCCTACCCCAGTGACATGCTTTGACATACAAGCTGATGTCCACAAGTCTGGTTTTAGTTTTCACTGTCATGTCAGGGGTGCACCTGCTGAGTGCAGGGACCTGCACTCCCTGGGATGGCCCAGACTGTGCCTTCTGGGCAGCAGAATGTCACCAGTTAGAGCGTTCGTGTCTGGGCAAAATCAATTCCTGATTAATTGGAAGGGGTTAGCTTGCATGACACCCACTCAACACGCTTTCAACAACAACCCAAATAGGAAGAAATCAAAGCACCTGGTATTGATGGGGACAGTCCCTCTCTGAAGCGGCAGAGGTTACTGACACAGCGGCCAAAACAAGCACCTTGGTAGAGGGGACTGTTGTCCTCAGGCAGAGCTGTAGGAGCCAGTGCTATGTCCTGGACTAGCTTGTGTGGCCTTGGGCAAATTCCCGCACCTCTCTGGGGCTCCTCCCATCACTTGCACAGAGATGATTTGATTTGTTTTGTATTTGTTTTTGTTTTTGTTTTGTTTTGAGCCAGAGTCTCGTTCTGTCGCCCAGGCTGGAGTGCAATGGCACAATCTCCGATCACTGCAACTTCTGCCTCCTGGGTTCAAGCAATTCTCCTGCCTCAGCCTCCAGAGTAGCTGGGATTACATGCTCCTGCAACCATGCCCAGCTAATTTTTGTATTTTTAGTATAAACGGGGTTTCATTATGTCGGCCAGGCTGACCTCAAGTGATCTGCCCGCCTCAGCCTCCCAAAGTGCTGGGATTACAGAAGTGAGCTACCGTGCCCAGTGGCGAGATTATTTCTAAGGGCTCTCCCAGCATGGGATCAGAAATCAGGAGCCCTGATCTCTGACCATAGTCCTGCCTCCCACATGGTAAGTGGGATTGGGCACCTCAGTGAGTCTCTGCATCAGTGTCTCCATCTGTAACACAGGGGCACATGCCGTACCTCAGAAATAATACGGTGCTCTGAAACCCAGAATAACAAACACACAGTGCAGCCAGCGATCCACGGCCTTGAACCTCACTGGGCAAACTCGACAGTCTTAAGGCAACTAGGGGAAATGGAGCCAGCTCCCCTTGGGGAAAAAAATGAGAGCTTTCAAAGAGAGACAAATAACTTGCAATTTAAATGCATAAGAGACCAGGCTGTGCCACCACATATGCAGATAGATGCAAATGATATGCAAATAGCTCAAGTAAGCCTGAGTTTGCCAATGTCCTTTGCCAAGCAGCCAGTTATGGGGTTCAGCCAGGTCTGATCTGTGCCAGAAGCTCACATCTGGGGCCCAGAGGCCTTGGGTGAATGTTCAATGGCACCTCTTCCAGGAAGCCTTCCAAGATCCAGCAGTTCTCGACCCCCTCTCTACTCTCCCCAGGACTTGGAGTCTGCCTCTGAATCATCTTCAGGGGTGGTTCCTTCTCCGCCTCTGTGAGCTCCCAAGGGTAGGGACTCCCTCTTGTTCACCACCACACCTACAACTGGTACAAAGCCTGGCAGTGAGTAGGCACCAGGGCTGTAGGCCAAGTGGACACGGGAAGGCAGGATGAGTGGATGAGTTCATTTCTCTTTTTCTTGCTTATGGCTTCTTCTTCTTCTTTTTTTCTTTTGAAACAGAGTCTTACTCTGTTGCCCAGGCTGGAGTGCAGTAGTGCGATCCCGGCTCACTGCGACCTCCACCTCCCAGGTGCAAGCGATTCTCCTGCCTCAGCCTCCTGAGTAGCTGGGATTACAGGAGCGCCCCACCACGCCCGGCTAATTTTTTTATTTTTAGTAAAGATGGGGTTTCACTATGTTGGCCAGGCTGGTCTCAAACTCCTGACCTCAAGTGATCCGCCTGCCTCGGCCTCCCAAAGTGCTGGGATTACAGGGGTGAACCACCGTACCCAGCTAGGTGGATGAATTCATCTCTAAGTCCTCCATTCAGGACAAGGCTAAGCCCTCTTCAAGGCCTTCAGCTGTCCTGTCACCCAACAATGAGTGACTTTCAGCATCAATCCCTCGTTACCAATGAAGATGCAAGGACTGAAGTTTGCAAGTGACTTATGTAATTAATACATGAAGTAGGAAGGGCTCCCTTCGGTTGATATCATGACTTCCTTACCCTTTTCTTCATTCTCCCATCCTTTCTGGGGTGGGCCAGGGCCTGATGCAGACGAGGTGTACAGTGAATATTGGTTGACAAACGAATGAACAGATGAACCCATGAATGAATGAGGGCATGAATGAACAAATAAGCAAGATTTCTGCTAGCTTGCCAGAAATTGCTCATATCGCTGGAAACTGCCAGAATGGTCAGAAGCCGCAACCCATTCTATCTACGCCACATCCCTTAAGTTCTGCTACTGATTTTTTTTTCTTTTTTTGAGACAAAGTCTTGCTCTGTCATCCAGGAGCAGTACAGTGGCATGATCTCAGCTCACTGCAGCCTCTGCCTCCTGGGTTCCAGCGATTCTCCTGTCTCAGCCTCCCAAATAGCTGGGATTACAGGCATGCGCCACCAGGCCGGGCTATTTTTTGCATTTTTAGTAGAGACAGGGTTTCACCATGTTGGCCAGGCTGGTCTCGAACTCCTGACCTCAGGTGATCCGCCCACCTTGGCCGGCTGCTACTGGTCTTTATTTGTTGTAGCCATTATGAGTGCTTTTTGGTGTCTGTGAACTTCAAGACTGTGGCAGACACTGTTTGTGCCACATCACATCCCCTCGGCCCCCTCCGATCGGGGCTACAGCACCGGTTCCACCTCCTGCTGGCCAGGGGGCCACCTCCCACAGGTCCCTCCTGCCTTGGGGTGAAGGCTCCTGGAGTAAACCTCTGCAATGGAGGGCAGGAACCAGCAGATAGATACCCCCACCTGGAATCTTCCGGAAGACCATTCTGGGAGGCATTCTGTTTGCTTCCAGAATTCCCAGACAGCAGCCATCTCAGACACACACACCTCCATCTCTCCTCCTCCCCTGCCACACTCTCCTGCCTCCTGGCATCACCCCCAAGTCCTTAATGCAGGGCTTTCAAGGGACCCCAAATTAGGACAGAGGTACAAAGAAATGTCACATGGCTGTGCCTCTCACAAATATGGTATAAATGCAAAGGTGGAAAATAGATTGAGAATGGCTCGTGTTCACAGCCAAAGTGCACCATTTCATTCGGAAGCCAGTGTTGAGTGGTGCTGAACAAGAGCTCATTCATTCATTCATTCATTCATTCATTCATTCTTGGCCACCTGCTCCGTGCTGGGTACTGAGGACATCACACAAGGCCCTACCCTCATGGCCTCCCAGCCTGGTGGTGAAGACAGAGACTGGGCGAATCATCACT
>NW_012110807.1:2214213-2215265 GCF_000951045.1 Mandrillus leucophaeus | reverse complement strand
TGGAGCTTGCAGTGAGCCGAGACCGCGCCACTGCACTCCAGCCTGGGTGACAGAGCGAGACTCCATCTCAAAAAAAAAAAAACACAAAAAACACCAAATAAAAAGAAACCGGGGCCGGGTGTGGTGGCTCATGCTTGTAATCCCAGCACTTTGGGAGGCCAAGACGGGCAGATCGCTTGAGGCCAGGAGTTCGAGACCAGCCTGGCCAACATGGAGAAACCCCGTCTCTATAAAAAAATATAAAAATTAGCCAGGCATGGTGGTGCATGCTTATAGCCCCAGTTACTTGGAAGACTGAGGCAGGAGAATCACCTGAACCCGGGAGGTGGAGGTTGCAGTGAGCAGAGGTTACAGTGAGCCGAGATCATGCCACTTCACTCCAGCCTGAACAAGAGTGAGACTGTCTCAAAAAAAAAGAAAAGAAACTGGTAGAATTCCTTCTCATAATATTTGTATTTAACCCAAAAGATCCAAAATATTATCACTTTGACAGGTAATTCATATTTAAGATTATTAATGAGATATTTACTTTTTTTCCCCATATGAAGTCTTTGCATCTTTGTGCATTTCACATTCAAGGCGCATAGCAATTCAGGCTAGCCATATTTCGAGTGCCCTGTGTGCAGGACGGTGCAGCCCTGGCCTCCGCTGTGTCATCACCGCTTGCCTTGTGACCTTGAGCAAGTCCTTTCTCATCTCTCAGTCTCCGTGAGCAACTCCCAGTGTGTCGTGGTCAGACAGCTATCACGGAAGGAAAGAGCTTTGTAACCTCACTGTGAACCAGTCACTGTTAACCTTCCTTCCAGTCATGTGCCCTGGCCGCCAAGGGACCCACACAGACAGAGCTGCTGAACTTGCATCTCTTGGTTTTGAGGGGGCACAGGTTTGGGGAGACAGACATCTGGTTCCCATTGTGGAAACAGATCTCTGTTCCCAAGCCTGGGCTCTGGAACCCCACCCCAAAGAGGGAGAGGGGCAGGGCAGGGGAGGAGCCAGTGACCAAGTCTTTCCCTGCCCTTTTTTTTTTTAGGCTTAATTTTTTTTTTTTTTTT
>NW_012110807.1:2213322-2213996 GCF_000951045.1 Mandrillus leucophaeus | reverse complement strand
GCAACCTCCGCCTCCTAGGTTCAAGTGATTCTCCTGCCTCAGCCTCCTGTGTAGCTGGGATTACAGGCACACGCCACCACGACTGGCTAATTTTTTTACATTTTTAGTACAGATGCGGTTTTGTCATGTTGGCCAAGCTGGTCTCGAACTCCTGACCTCAAGTGATCTACTTGCCTCCGCCTCCCAAAGTGCTGGAATTACAGGCGTGAGCCACCATGTCTGGCCAATTTCTTTAAATTAAATGTGGGGCTGGGCCCAGTGGCTCAAGTTTATAATCCCAGCCCTCTGTGAGGCCGAGGAGGGAGGATTGCTTGAGCCCAGGAGTTGGAGACCACAATGGGTAACATAGTGAGACCCATCTCTACAAAAAAAATTTAAAAATTAGCCAGGCATGGTGGCAGGTGCCTGGGGTCCCAGCTACTTGGGAGACTGAGATGGGAAGTTCACTTGAGCCCAGGAGGTCAAGGCTGCAGTGAGCCTGATCGTGCCACTGCACTCCAGCCTGGGCGACAGAGCAAGACACTGTCTCAAGAAAACAAAAAAAAACAAAACAAAAAGATATGAGTTTCCAGATTGAAAATGTGTAACAAGTATCTAACAAAGTGGATGAAGATATTTGCCCACTAAAACACATTAATGTACCTTCTTTTTTTTTTTTTTTTTTTTTTTTTTTT
>NW_012110807.1:2211275-2213272 GCF_000951045.1 Mandrillus leucophaeus | reverse complement strand
AAAAAAAAAAAAAAAAAGAAGGTGTTGAGACATTCCATATGTCCCTTGCCCCCACAATGCATAGCCTCCCATTATCAATGTCCCCACCAGATGTGTTACAATTGAGAACGCACACTGACACATCATTATCACCCAACATTTTCTGCCCTTTTTTTAGTGTGTCAAAACAGGTGAGGCTCTCTCACCTCGTCAAAGGCCTGCTCCTTCTCACCCTCCCCCAGGCTGAGCTCTTACGAGGGCTAATTAGAGTCCATTTTAACCCAAATGACCTGTCACCTCCCTCTTAAAATGCCAGAGGACAGTTCTGCTCCTGCAGTAGCTGGGACCATCTGGGACAGGGGAGTGAGGTTAAGGCTGGGTTTAGTGAGGGCCTGAAACGGCTGCTTTAACGTTGTCAAGTGCAGAGTTGGTGCTCGGAGCTGGTGCGGTGGGAACACGGCTTGCTCATTTGCGCGTTAGAGACACATCTCTCCAGCGCCTCGGATGTTTGTGCAGCTACTGTGAGGGTGCTGGAGATACAGAAAGGAGAGGAGGCCGGCCTCACCCCCAGGGAGTGCAAGTCTGGTGCAGGAGAGAAGACAGCAAGCAAACAGCCACAGTGAAGTGCCAGGGCCTGCAGGGGATGCGTGGGCGATGTGTGTGGGTGGGCGTTCAGCCTGGGCCAGAGGGTGGAAGCAGGACGTTCAAAGCAGGGTGGCATGGAGCCTCTGATCAGATGTGTGGCTGGAGGGCAGCATGCCAGGGAGACTGGCCAGCCGTGAGATGGGACCCGAGGCAGGTTGGGTCCAGGCCAGGGTGGGCCTTGAATACCAGGTTCAAGAGCATGAACATGGTCCTTTGTTCTCCAAGACTCCTGTTCCAAACAGCAGGACTGCTTGGCACAATTGCCAATTAGGTAGAAATGGGGCAATTCCATTCCATTTCCCCAATAGTCATGGACTACTATTGATGGTCTGCTGTGGGGAATACAGAGATGCAAAAAGCATTTTTATTTTTATTTTTTATTTTTTGAGACAGTCTTGCTCTGTTGCTTAGGCTGGAGTACAGTGGTGCGATCTCAGCTCACAGCAACCACTGCCTCCCGGGTTCGAGTGATTCTCCTGCCTCGGCCTCCTGAGTAACTGGGACTACAAGCACATGCCACCACGCCCGCCTAATTTTTGTAACAAAAAGCATTTTTAAGGAAACCAAAAAATAGCCAGACAAAACCCTAGACTTCCATTTCCAGGCATACTGCAGACTAGACAGCAGAAAACCCTCTTGCTACAACATACTACTTGGAAATGGTGGCCAAAATGTAACAACTATCCTTTTAAATGCATGGCTGAGCTTGCAAGAAAGGAAGAGAACTCCCTGGGGACAAAAACACAGAAGCAGCTGAAAACTAGAGCAGGCATCAGGCAGCCCGTGTTGGTGTGGTGTGGGCGGCATGGGCGAGGTGGAGGGTGTTGGTCTCTGCAGTTTGGGGATTGGAGTTTACAGCCCCTCTGGGGACAATAAATGAGGCTCTGGGCTCCACAAAATGGGGGGATTGTAAATGAGACCCACCCCCAAGCCAGACTCTCCAGAGTTACATTCTCAGTGAAAAGGTAGACAAGGGTAAAAACCAGTCTCCACTCAGGCAGATCACCTGCCACATCCGGGGCTTGGAGTGGGGAAAGCAGGCTGCTCTGGGAATTTGTAACCATAGACTTAGCCTCAGGGGGTTTGAGATTTAAATTTAGACTGCTACTTATATGCTCTGGGGACTCCCAAAGCAAAAACTTAACACAAAAATAGGTCCCTTGGCATGGGGCAGAAACAAATGCAAACATGCACTAGAGGGCTATGACCTCAACCCAGGCTGCCCAGGGTTCCCACCGACAGATGCCCCTACAGATGAATTCACAAAGGTAAATTACAAAACAAAAGTAGCCATAAGTGAGATCCAGCTGCAAAACCAACAGTACAAGTGGACACCCCAAGAATCTCAGATGATAGATCCAGGAGATAGAGAC
>NW_012110807.1:2202504-2205541 GCF_000951045.1 Mandrillus leucophaeus | reverse complement strand
GCTAATTTTTGTATTTTTAGTAGAGACGGGGTTTCACCATGTTGGCCAGGCTGGTCTTGAACTCCTGACCTCAGGTGATCCACCCAACCTTGGCCTCTCAAAGTGCTGGGATTACATGCTTGAGCCACGACACCCGGCCTAATGTACTGTTTTTAGAAAATACACTAATGGAAATTTCAGATCATTGGGAACAAATGAAAAGTCATACAAGATTTCATATAGGAAAAAACAGGTTATAGATAAAGCACAAATGATCAGAATGACATCAGACTTTTCAATGGCACTCCTGAAGCTAAACCACAATGGAGCAAATGCCTTCAAAATCCCAAGGAAAAAATATTTCAAAATACAGAATTCTATATCCAACTACATTATCAATCAGTTGTGCGAATAGAATAAAGACATTTTCAGAAATGAACACAGAAAAAGTTCAGCTCCCATGCATGCTTTCTCGAGAATTTACTAGAGGACAAGCTCCACCAAAACAAGAGAATAAACCAAGAAAGAGGTGAAAGTGGGAAACAAAGGCAGAAGAGAGACAGTGAGAATTCCCAAGATGGTGGTGAAAGGAGATCTCAGCAGGCCTAGAAAGCAGCCAGAGAGATTGAAACAAACCAGAAGGATCTGCAAAAAAAAGTTTCCAAGAAGATGCAACTGAAAGATTAACTGATGTGCTTGGATGTACCAAGAAGCAGTTTGTGCTGCTGAATAAGAGTTTGGGATGAAATGAGACAGAAAACCAAGAAGTCAAATAAATAAAAATAAGACAATATTATTACAAGGAAAACAAAAGACTATGGAAGAAAAAAAAAATAACTGTAGTGTTTTACTTAGCACAGGAGATGAAGAGGATTTATAAAATCACAATACTGTAAACTTTCAATATCGAGTTAGCCCAAATTATGATTGAAGTATGTTGGAAGAATGATGAAACAGGAAGTAGGGTGAGGGTAGAGGGAGTAGTGGTGCTGGTGAAAGTCAGACAGTTTATTTATTTATTCATTTATTTGTTTGTTTGTTTGTTTGTTTTTTGAGACGGGGTTTCACTCTTGTTGCCCAGGCTGGAGTGCAATGGCGCAATCTCGGCTCACCACAACCTCCACCTCCCGGGTTCAAGCGATTCTCCTGCCTCAGACTCCTGAGTAGCTGGGATTACAGGCATGCACCACCATGCCTGGCCAATTTTTGTATTTTTAGTAGAGATGGGGTTTCTCCATGTTGTTCAGGCTGGTCTCGAACTCCCGACCTCAGGTGATCTGCCCACCTCAGCCTCCAAAAGTGCTGAGATTACAGGCGTGAGCCACTGTGCCCGGCAGTTTTTTTTCTTTTGTGGAAAGTTGATACCCAATGCTTAAGACTAAGCACACACACATGCGCGCACACACACACACACACAGTTATTTAGTGATATAGAGGTAAATTTTTGAAGCAACAGCTAAAAGAGTTCAAAGAGTTTGCATCTAGGAGCAAAAAACTGAGGAATTCAGGGATGGGAGGCAGGAGACTGTAGTTTCTCATAATAAACTTTGTGGACCTACTTGATGCTTTAAACTGCATACATGTATACAAATGAAAACTGAAAAGCAGTTGAGAAAGATTTAAATTTGGATAATAAGTTTCCCATATAATCATATGTGCCATCTTGAATTCTCTTAGCTCCATCAGTTTATAAGGGTCTTGGCTACTTGTTCTGTCCCAACCAGTTCCACACGGGCAGAGCTCCGTGCAGGCACAACCCGACAGCATTCTCACCTCCGGTCCCCACGGCTGCTCCGTGCTTGCTTGTGCTCGGAATGCTATGGGATCCACTCAATGCCTATGCATGTGCCAGATGGTTCCCCAAGACCAAGAAATCAATTGTGATGAACATCAAGCAGTGGCCAGATCAATAATATACTTTCATATGGGCTCTTCCTTTTTTCAAGCTTTCTTCTAGCTTTCCTGTGGTTGCGCTCCCTACCCCACTACTAGCCCTTCACTTTTACCTCAATTCTCAAGCCCTAGACAGTAGCCCTAGAAAGCAACCTTTGGTTAGAGATCAGACTTAATAGTGAAAGACTGAATGCTTTCTCCCTTAAAATGAGGAACAAGGCAAGGACGTTTTCTGTTGCTACTGCTAGTCAACACCATAAAGGAATTCCTAGCCAACGCAATAAGGCAAGGAGAAAAGACATACAACTTGTTAAGAAAGACAGAAATCTGCCTCTCTTTACACACAACAAGACTGTATACGTTGGCTGGGTGAGGTGGCTCAAGCCTGTAATTCCAACACTTTGGGAGGCTGAGGCGAGCAGATCACTTGAGATTAGGAGTTCAAGACCAGACTGGTCAACATGGTGAAACCCCATCTCTATTAAAAATATAAAAATTAGCCAGGTGTGGTGGCACATGCCTGCAGTCCCAGTTACTTGGGAGGCTGACGCACAAGAATCACTTGAACCCAGGAGGTGGAGGTTACAGTGAACTGGGAGCACGCTGCTGCACTCCAGTCTGGGTGATATAGTGAGACTCTGTCTCAAAAAAAAAAAAAAAAAGACTGTATAAGTTTAAAAATCCCATAGAACTAAAAAGTTTAGCAAAGTTACAGAATGTAAATCAATACACAAATATAAAAAATAAATACTATATTCCATATACTCCCAATCAATGACTAGAAATGAAAACTAAGAGATAGTGTTAAAAAAAAAATAAATATTTGAGTATAAATCTGCATTCTGAAGGCTACAGAACATTAATGAAATAAATCAAAAAATAACTAAATAAATGGAGACATATACCATGTTCATGGATTAGAAGACTCAATATTGTTAAGCTGTCAATTGTGGTCAAGTTGATCTACAGATTCAATCCAATCCCAAAGAAAACCTAAGGATAATTTTTAGTAGAAGTCAACAAGCTAATTCTAAAAGTTATACAAAAGAGAAAAGGAATTGGACAAAAAGAATTTTTAAAAAGAACAAAGTTAGGAGACCAACATCATCTGATTTCAAGACTTAGTATTAATATAAAGCCACAGTAAGCAGACAGTGTGGGAATG
>NW_012110807.1:2198774-2199719 GCF_000951045.1 Mandrillus leucophaeus | reverse complement strand
AAAAAAAAAAAAGGCAGAGTTTCTGGTTAGAGACAGCAGAATAAACGCAGTTATTTATCCCTGCTACCTCCTGAAACTCCTTTAAAATGGCAGAAAAGGCATTTTCAAAATATCACAATGACAAAGAAAATGGGATGTGAGGCAACAGAAACAAAATTTTGCAATTGGAAAGCCGACGAATGAGTGAGAACCACCTCAGTGGATGAAAAAACTGAATCCTAAACTGGCAGTGAGGAAAGCCTAGACACAAAAGAAACCCCCAAAGGCTAGGAATTGAGTACCAGGTGCTTCTGGCAGCAGAGGTAAAGAGCATATTGAACCACAGGGGATTTCCACCCCAGCAGAAGATAGATGGTTTATTCTGCAGAGTGGCTAAAGCCAAGGGTCTGTGGACTAAGGAAAAATAAGTCCAGCTGGGGGCAGGGGCATCTCATTGAAAACAGAGGAATACAGTAAGGCTCTTTGTCTGAATATGAACACTCCAAGTTGGCATCAGGGCTTAGTATGAACCTGTAGGCAGGAGATTCAAAGATAATTCCCTGGGGATCTGAGAAGCCCAAGAGCAAAGACCTAAAGGCACTGACATTGTGAGCTCACTGATGAAAGAACCCAGCCAGATCACCCAACAGTGAAGTTCTTGGTGGGCAGTAAACTCTGAGCTCTCAGCTGCCCAGCAGCCTCTATGCACAGAAGCCAAAGGTCACCAAGGCACTTGGGGGAGGCTTCCAACAGAGACAAACAATAACAAATAGATCTTTTTTAAAAGAGAAAAATTTAGGGAAAGAGATAAGGAGAAGAAAAAATATATATAAAAAATTATCATTAGTAGTACCAAAGATGAGATATAGCACACATTAAACAAGAACAGGATGTTATTAAAAAGGAACATTCTGGGCCAGGCACGGTGGCTCATGCCTGTAAACCCAGCACTTTGGGAGGCCAAGG
>NW_012110807.1:2195589-2198724 GCF_000951045.1 Mandrillus leucophaeus | reverse complement strand
AAAAAAAAAAAAAAAAAAAGCCAGGTGCAGTGGCTCACACCTGTAATCCCAGCACTTTGGGATTACATCACGACATCTGGAGATTGAGACGAGCCTGGCCAACATGGTGAAACCCCGTCTCTACTAAAACTACAAAAAATTAGCTGGGCGTGCTGGCAGGTGCCTGTAATCACAGCTACTAGAGAGGCTGAGGCAGGAGAATCTCTTGAACCCGGTAGGTGGAGGTTGCAGTGAGCTGAGACCGTGCCACTGCACTCCAGTCTGGGCAACAGAGTGAGACTCTGCCTCAAAAAAAAAAAAAGTATAAGAATTAGCCAGGCATGGTGGTGCATGCCTGTAATCCCAGCTACCTGGGAGGCTGAGGCAGGAGAATTGCTGGAATCCAGGAGGTGGAGGCTGCAGTGAGCCAAGATGGTGCCACTTCACTCCAGCCTGGGCAACAGAGCAAGACTCCGTCTCAAAAAAAAGAACAATTGTACTTCAGAATATCACATGTACCCCATAAATATATACACCTATTATGTACCCACACAAATTAAAAATTAGGCCAGCTGCAGTGGCTCATGCCTGGAATTCCAGCACTTTGGGAGGTCAAGGTAGACGAATTGCTCAAGCCCAGGAGTTCAAGGCCAGCCTGGGCAACATAGTGAAACCCTGTCTGTACCAAAACTACAAAAAATTATCTGAGTGTGGTGGCATACGTCTATAGTTTCAGGTACTCAAGAGGCTGAGGTGGGAGGATTGCTGGAGCCCAGGAGACGGAGATTGCAGTGAGCTGAGACTGTGCCACTGTACTCCAACCTAAGCGACCCTGTCTCAAAAAAAAAAAAAAATTAAAAAATGTAAAAAGAGAATGATTGAACTATTGTTACACAGTTGCACTTCACAAACATATAACGAATAAGATAAGTCAAATACAAATGAATATACCGAATGATTTCATTTATAAAAATTCCAAAACTTATCTATGATGATAAAAGTTGAATCAATGGTAATCTTCTGAGGAGTTAATGACTTGGAAGGTATGAGGAATGCTTCTAGGATGCTGACCATGCTCTAATCTTGATGGTAATTACATAGGTGTGTTCACTTTGTAAAAATTTATCAAACTGAACATTTAAGATTTCTGCCATTTTCTGTATATTATTATTCATTAATAAAATGTTTGCTTGGCTGGGCACAGTGGCTCACACCTATAATCCCGGCACTTTGGGAGGCTGAGGCAGGCAGATCACAAGGTCAGGAGTTTGAGATCAGCCTGACCAACATGGAGAAACCCCATCTCTACTAAAAACACAAAATTAGCCGGGCATAGTGGCGCATGCCTGTAATCCCAGTTACTCAGGAGGCTCAGGCAGGAGAATCACTTGAACCCAGGAGGCAGAGGTTGCGGTGAGCCGAGATCGTGCCATTGCACTCCAGCTTGGGCAACAAGAGCGAAACTCCGTCCCAAAAACATAAATAAATAAAAAATAAAATGTTTAAGCAAACAGCTTTGGCTTCTTTTATATAGATATCATTCAAAAATACTTGATAAATACTAAAAGGTGTAGAAAAGAATAAAAACGACCCATATTCTCCCACTCCTGTTCACACTTTCGTGGACCACCCTATTCAGTGTATGTACATCCTAAAAGCCTCACTCACTGAAGACAAAATTTCACAAGCCATAGATCAAATGCTAAGGCTAGAAGGACACTGATATAAAAGCTGAAGGCACCAGGCACAGTGGTTCACACATGTAATACCCAGCACTTTAGTAGACTGAGGCAGGAGGATCACTTGAGCTCAGGAGTTCGAGACCAGTCTGGGCAACATAGTGAGACATGTCGCTACAAAAAAATTAATTTTTTTTTTTTGAGACAGACAGTCTCACTCTATCGCCCCAGCTGAATTGCAGTGGTGCAATCGTGGCTCACTGCAACCTCTACCTCCCAGGTTCAAGCAATTCTCATGCCTCAACCTCCTAAGTAGCTGAGATTCAAGGCATGCACCACCATGCCCAGCTAATTTTTGTATTTTTAGTAGAGATAGGGTTTCACCATGTTGGCCAGGCTGGTCTCAAACTCCTGGCCTCAAGTGTTCTACCTGCCTCAGCCTCCCATAGTGCTGGGATTACAGGCAGCACCACCATGCCTGGCTTTTTTTTTTAATTTTCATATTTTTTTTGGACACAATTTTTTTTCAATTAGCTGGGCTACTCAGGAGGCTGAGGTGAGAGGACTGCTTGATCCTAGGAGGTTGAGGGTTCAGTGAGCCATGATTGCACCACTGCACTCCAGCCTGGGCAACACAACAAGACCTTGTCTCAATAAATAAATAAATAAATAAAAGCTCAAGAGATGGAATAAACTCTTGACTAGACACAAAGAGAGAAGTGGATAATAGAAAGCTAACACTGAAGAATTCACATAGAAGGCAATACAGCAAAAGTGATGGAAAAATATCAAAGAGAAATTAGGAGGAAAGAGAGGATAATATTAGAAGGTCAGACATCCATACGATAGGAATTTCCAAAAGTACCATATAGAGGGAATGCCAAGAGAGGCATATTGAACATAAAAGCTGAGAATTCTCAAAAAGTGAGTAAGTTCTCAGAATAAAGAGACGTGAGTTCTCAGAATAAAGAAGCCCAACGAAAGACAGGCTAAATAAGTAAAAATACACATTTCGCCTAGATATACTGCAATTCAGAATGCCAAAAATAAGGATAAAATCTTAAAAGCAACTCTGAGGGAGAAAAACAATTACCTACAAAGAAATGACAAATAAACCAATAGCAGAATTCTCCTGAGCCACAAAAGGAGCAAGGAAACAATGGAAGTACACCTTTAGGGCACTGAGGAAAATTAACTACCAACTCAGAATAACATACCTAGCTAAACTATCAGTAAAGAGTGTGAGCAGTCTGGGTGCGGAGGCTCACACCTGTAATCCCAGCACTTTGGGAGGTTGAGGCAGGCAGATCACAAAGTCAGGAGATCAAGACCATCCCGGCTAACATGGTGAAACCCCGTCTCTACTAAAAAATACAAAAGCTAGCCGGGCGAGGTGGCGGGCACCTGTAGTCCCAGCTACTCGAGAGGCTGAGGCAGGAGAATGGCGTGAACCCAGGAGGCGGAGCTTGCAGTGAGC
>NW_012110807.1:2192831-2194024 GCF_000951045.1 Mandrillus leucophaeus | reverse complement strand
TTTTTTTTTTTTTTTTGAGGCAGATGTTTGCTCTTGTTGCCCGGGCTGGAGTGCAGTGGCACGATCTCAGTTCACTGCAACCTCCGCCGCTGGGTTCAAGTGATTCTCCTGCCTCAGCCTCTCAAGTAGCTAAGATTACAGGTGCACATCACCATCCCCGGCCAATTTTTGTGTTTTTAGTAGAGACAGGGTTTCACCATGTTGGCCGGGCTGGTCTCGAACTCCTGACTTCAAGTGATCCAATCGCCTCGTCCTCCCAAAGGGCTGGAATTATAGGCATGAGCCACCGCACACGGCCCCTTATGTTTTCTTGCTTCTTGATCCCTGTAGTGTTGCTCTGAGCCCCGTTGTTCAAGATGGCTCACCACTGCACCCTCCTTCCCATCAGCAGAAACAGGGCAAGGGCAGGGCGTGCTGTTTCCTTTCAAGAGTAGGATCTGTAAGTCACACACACTGTACCACTCCTACTTACATCCCATAATCCATAGCTAGCTCCAAAGAAGGCTGGGAAATATAGTTCTTATCGGGCCTACCACATGTCCAGATAAAAAATTCTATTACCTTGCAAGACAGGAAGAGTGGATATTGGGGGACAACCAACAACTCTGCCACAACTATTGTCTGTAAAAACTATATAATCCTAACGAAATTTTTGACATTAAATAATACAATTAAATCAAGAAGGAAATGTATCTAGGCAAGAAAGCCTGGAGTAGGGATATGTATTGAATGATCATTTGTGCAGTTTGCCAAATGACACTCATTCAGTGTCAAGTGTCTGCAAAAGAGTGAAATTTCCCTTTAAAATCAAGAAGTTCCATCTAAAATATAAGAAAAGACTAAGACTTTCACAAAGATGGAAGATCACACAAGTGACAACATTAAGAATTAGATTGAGGGCCAGGTGTGGTGGCTCACGCCTGTAATCTCAACACTTTGGGAGGCCGAGGCAGGTGGATCACGAGGTCAGGAGTTTGAGACCAGCCTGGCTAACATAGTGAAACCCCATCTCTACTAAAAATACAAAAAATTAGCCAGGTGTGGTGGCAGGTGCCTGTAGTCCCAGCCACTCGGGAGGCTGAGGCAGGAGAATCACTTGAACCTGGAAGGCAGAGGCTGAGATCGCGCCATTGCACTCCAGCCTGGGCAACAAGAGTGAAACTCCGTCACAAAAAAAAAAAAAAAAAAAAAAA
>NW_012110807.1:2186363-2191165 GCF_000951045.1 Mandrillus leucophaeus | reverse complement strand
CCCCCCCACCAAAAAAAAAATTGCCCTCCTCTGTTGACTCTTGTCCAACCTCTCAGTTAGTTCAGAATCCAGGAAGGAAAGGGGAGGTTATTCACTGAGCCCACTCAAAGACAACAGAAATCCCAGTGGGAATTATGAAATATTTGCTCAATATGAAATATTTGCTCAATACAAAACAAAATTTGCAGAATGCAACTAAAAGGACATTTATGGAGAAATATATAATCTTAAGTGCATTTACTTTAAAACAAGAATGATTGAAACCATACACGTGTAAAGCTTTCAACTAACTAAAGAAGCTTCAAAAACAAAAAAAAGGAAACAACAGTGGAAGGAAATAAACAATAAAGATAAGAGCATCAGTGAAAAGGAAATCAATTACAAAATGTTCAATAAAGCCCAAAGCTGGTTCTTTGAAATGACAAATAAAATAGAAGAACATCTAGCAAGATTAATCAAGGAAGAGTAAAGACACAAATATTAGGAATTTTTAAAAAGTATGAAACTACAGATAGAGTGGAAGTTTTAAGAATCATAAATGAAATAGAGAATTTACAGGAAAGTATAAATGATCAAAGTTTATTCAGAAACAAGAGAAACCCTAAATAAATCAATGGCCATTAAAGAAAAGAAATCGGTATTTTAAAAAAATCACCCCTTGGCCAGGCGTGGTGGCTCACACCTGTAATCCCAGCACTTTGGGAGGCCGAGGCTGGCAGATCACTCAAGGTCAGGAGTTCAAGACCAGCCTGACCAATATGGTGAAACCCCATCTCTACTAAAAATACAAAAAGTAGCCGGGCGTGGTGGCGAGTGCCTGTAGTTCCAGCTACTCGGGAGGTTGAGAATCGCTTGAATCCGGGAGGCGGAGGTTGCAGTGAGCTGAGATCATGCCACTGCACTCCAGCCTAGGTGAGAGAGCAAGGCTCCATCTCAAAAAAAAACAAAAACAAAAAAAAAAAAAACAAAAAACAGAAAGGGAAGGACCCACACTTCAGGCGTGAGCAACCAGGTTATTGCTCAACCTTGAATTTTTCTTCTGGAAGACTCTGGTATACATGGTCCCTTGTAGTAAGCTCCCAGCATGGAAGAAAGCACCAAGACAGAGACTGGATTAGAAACGAGGGTTCATTCAAAGTCTTTAGAATTGATGCCCTTGAGCAGGCAGACTCCCCAGCAGCCCTGCAGGCATTGTCAGAGGATAACCCGATGCTCTAACCCCCTCCTGTCAGGCCACCATCATTCAAGCACAACTACACAGGTGGAGGCCCAGTCGGGAAACCAGTAGCTAGTCAAATGCGTTGCAATAAATGTATTTTCAGCCAATGATAACTATTTAATTGGGTCCTAATTAATGAATGTTCACAGAGCATTTGTGATGCTTGAGTGAACGGTCCCCTGAAAGACACAAGTGCTATGAGTCTATTAGCGGTGGCATTTTAAGGTACTCAAAGTCGTAGGTGTGCTAGATCCCAGATTATTAAATTCGCTGGAAGTGAACATTAAAATTAGTGCGCTTGTGTGACCCCACCTTTCTCCACTCCTTCTTTGCTCCTTCTTGCTTCCAGAAACATCACGGGTCTGACAGAGCCACGTGATGTGAATAAGGCTCTTGTAGACTGACAACATTTGACTCTCAGGCTGAGAACTAGACCTTCTCACCAGGCACTCCACGGGGACAGGTGTGGGTCTCCTTCATTCACGGCTGCACCCCAGCCCCTACTGTAGGGCTGGCCTGGCACCAACAAGGGGCCTCAACTCTCAGTAGGATGAATACACAAAATGTTAGCCTCGCTTTTTCAGAGCGCTGGGCTCCCAGCCTGTCCATGGTGGGATCACAGACTGCTGGGCTCCCAGCACCCTAGACTGAGGGACGTGGAGCGGGGCAGCATCTCCATTCTACAGATGCAAAAACAAGAAGCTTCAGGGCTTCCGCCTCGCGCTTCTGGTTATTGGAGCAGAAGGAGAGGAATGGAGAGAAGGAAGGAAAGAGGGGTAAAGGAAAAGTCTTTTCTCCTGGTTATCGAACGACACCCCGTGAGCTGGGACAGCAACAGAAATCCCCTCTCCCGGAAGGGCCCCAGGACCCTTCCACTCTCCCTGCTCCGCCTTCACCCTCGCCTCCACAGGGCCAGGGAAGGCAAAGCAGCTCTGGGAGCTGGGAGGATGCTGAAGGAAGAGTGTAGGCTGTGACCTGCCCCCATGGGCTGCACTCTCCTACCCTGGCGAATTCCACCAGGGCTCAGGGAGTTCTTTCGTCGGCCCCTGGATGAAACTTGGACTATATTTCTGAGATGGAGTTTCATTTTTGTTGCCCAGGCTGGAGTGCAATGGCACAATCTCAACTCACTGCAACCTCTACCTCCCGGGTTCAAGCGATTCTCCTGCCTCAGCCTTTCAAGTAGCTGAGATTACAGGTGCACACCACTACGCCTGGTTAATTTTTGTGTGCGTATATTTTTAGTAGAGATGGGGCTTCATCATGTTGGCCAGGCTGGTCTCAAACTCCCTGAACTCCTAACCTCAGCTGATCCACCTGCCTTGGCCTCCCAAAGTGCTGGGTTTACAGGTGTGAGCCACCGCGCCTGGCCAAAACTTGCACTCTTTTATTGAGTTGTTCTCCCCAGTCCACCTTCCATTTCTGCTCAGTGGGACTCACTAGTTAGCAGGCTATCAATCCACTGGGGAGGGTTGGGTGGCCCAAGATGATAGAGAAAGAGCTCAAATCGGTCCCAGGAGGCCTCGGCCTTTTTTGGACCACAGTTTCCCTGAGTAGAAAATTAGCTTTGATTGGAAGAGCTCTGAGCCCCCTTGCAGCTCCAATCTGCTCAGATTTTATTTTTTTTATGGACTCCATTATTGAGCAGTGCGGCCTTGGGCAAGTCACCAAAGCTAGACCCTGGTAGCACCTCTGTATAATGGGCACATTACTGGAGGAAGCCTGGCAGCGGGAGGGGCTTCTCACCACCGCCCACTCCTTGCTGCACGTCTCTTGGGTCCACCTTGGAGGGGGTTCGCAGCTTACAGTTAAGAGCTCAGACCTGGGTGTCTGGCAAGGCTGGCTTTGAGTCCCAGCTTCACCGGTGACTGACTGCGTGTCAGCAGCTCAGGCCCTGCCTCTCAGTCTCTTCATCCCATCCGTAGAAAGGAATGTAGTGAGTACCGACTCCCTAGGATTGCTGGGAGACAATACCTTTGAGCTCATGGCAGGCCCTAAGTGCCAACTCAGTGCCAACTGTCACTTTGTGATTGGCTGAGGCTTCCAGGGCTCAAGGCCTGGAGACAGCCACTGGCTCAGAGACAGAGCCAGAACCAGATCTTGAGGTCCCAGGGAGTGACGCACATGCGGCAGTGAGCACAGGCTGTTCCCAGCTGCCCTGTCCCCTCCCCACTTGCTACAAACCTTTCTCTGAGAAGCCCAGGATCTCATGGGGGCTCTAAGATCTGCAAGGGCCTGACTCAACTCTGGAAGAGCCCCATGTGACAGGCCTCCCTCCCTCGTCTGCCCCTTCCCAGGCTCTGCAAGGCCAACTCTCCCAGGAGGCAGCAGCGTGTCCTGCCTGTTGCTTTGCTGGGCTCAGAGGAAACCCTGTCCCAGCTCGCCGGAAGGTGGTGACTTCCCGGGCTGCTGTCTCCAGAGGCAAGCGGCCAGGCTCCACCAGGACCCGTGAAAGGAGAACTGGAGCCTTGACCCTGGTTGGTCTGAGTGTGTGTGTGTCCTTGTGGAAGTCATGCTTTGGACCTCTGCCTTTGCCTCCGTGTTTGTTTCCGGAGTGCCATGATACACCCACCAGGCCCGGCCCAAATCCCCCTGCCTCCTGGACAGTTAGCTCAGGCGTCTCAGCTGAGGCTCCCTCTCTATTCACGCCCTGGGCTCCAGTTATTTGCGGGCTTCTTTTAGAGCCTTGATGCAAACTTTCCCGACTGGGGCTCACACCCATGGTTGCGTTTGAATGACGGTGGTCTGACATGAGGGGATTAGAAAACCGGTTATTCTCTGACGATACCTGCAGGGCTGCTAGGGGGTCTGTCTGCTCAAAGGCATCGATTCTAAGGACTCCAAATGGACCCTCGGCTCTTGTCCAATCTCTGTCCTGGTGCTTCCTTCCATGCTGGAAGCTTCCTAAAAGGGACTGTGTATGCCAAGAGCTACTGGTGTTATCTCCTTAAACCCTCCCAACCAAGCCCCATGATGTCATCCTGACTGCTATTCTATCCCCATTTGACAGCTGGGCAAGCTGAGGTTCCAAGTGTAACTTGCCCAAGGACACACCCAGCCAGGAAGTGGAAGGGTGGAATGTAAACCCAAAGCTACTGACTGGACTCCAGAATTCAGCTCTTACCCTCCTCCCTGGGCAGCCTCCACTCTGCCTGTCAGGGCCTGAGTTCCCAGAGGGCAGGGGCTGTTTCCGGCTCAGCCCAGGTGCCGTCCAGGGCCCAGTGCAAGGCCCAGGACCTGGTTGGTATCTAGGTGGCACCAAATGTATACAGTCTACTGACAGAAGCAATACAATGTGCGAGTGTGAGAGAGAGGCTGTCAGAGAGACAGAGAAGAACAGAGGGGAAGGAGAGAGAAAAAGAGAAAGAAAGAAAAATGGGAGAAGGAGGCTCACGGGGTAGGCCGGTGTCTGGTCCAGAGCCCCTCAACCTCCAGCCCAACCAGACAGGAGGACCCCCGGTGCTGGATAGTTGGACACCTAGCCTACCTGCAGTGCTGGGCCCGACTCAAGGGTGTAAACCGGAATGTAGAGGCGGCAATAGGGAGCCGCAGATGGTCCGGGAGCACGGGAGTGACGCAGTGC
>NW_012110807.1:2176670-2185243 GCF_000951045.1 Mandrillus leucophaeus | reverse complement strand
AAACAGATCTGAAGCTGGGCTTTGTGAATGACCTCGGGTGAGGGGTGTCCCTGAAATTCTGTGTCACATTTGGGGTGCATTTGCCTGGGGAGAATCCAAACGTTTCGTGATTACTCAAAGACACCAGTGGTTGAGAAAGGTTAAAAAAAAAAAAAAAAACCCAAAAAAAACCAAACAAAAAACAGCCCCAGGCCGGGCGCGGTGGCTCACGCCTGTAATCCCAGCACTTTGGGAGGCCGAGGCAGGCAGATCACCTGAGGCCAGGAGCTCAAAACAAGCCTTGCCAACATGGCAAAAATGCCGTCTCTACTAAAATACAAAAATTAGCTGGATGTGAGCGCACCTGTAATCCCAGCTACTCCGGGAGGCTGAGGCGTAAGAATCACTTGAGCCTGTGAGGTCGAGGTTGCAGTGAGCTGAAATCTCATCACTGCACGCCAGCCTGGGTGTCAGGGGGAAACTGTGTCTAAAAAAATGAAAACAGGCCAGGTGCTGTGCGTGGCTCACACCTCTAATCCCAGCACCTTTGGGAGGCTGAGGCAGGCGGATCCCTTGAGGTCAGGAGTTCAAGACCAGCCTAGCCAACATGGTGAAACTCCGTCTCTACTAAAAATACAAAAATTAGCGGCATGTGGTGGTGCACACCTGCAATCCCAGCTACTTGGGAGGCTGAGGCAGGAGAATCACTTGAGCCTGGGAGGAGGTTGCAGTGAGCTGAAATCAAGCCACTGCACTCCAGCCTGGACGACAGAGTAAGACTCTGTTTCAAACAAACAAACAAAAAATTACAGCCTCAGTGATGCCTCCCATGCACCTTACTAATCTATGCAGCACTTATTTATTGAGACCTACTATGTTCTAGGTGCATGCCAAGCCCTAGGGCTGCAGTCAGGAATGCTGGACAAGGACCTCACAGGAGATGAAGGGGTCGTGACAGGGGCTCTGGGGCTGGGAAGGAACCAGGGAGAGGTATGAGAAGGAATGACAGGTGGGATTCACCCAGGGCTGAGGTGTGGGGTGTCTCTGAGGGCTTCGCAGGTGCACTGGCACCTACCTGGCCTGCCCAGCCTCCCCACTTCCAGAACTTACCTTAGGAGTGCAGCCCTTGTTCACTCTGTTTCCATGGCTGTGGTAAACAGGACTCAAAACATACCTGGGCTGGGGGGTTGGGAGTCCCCGAATCTACCCTACCCTCTGCTCTCAGTGAGCTGAGATCAAGTCACTGCACTCCAGCCTGGAGTAGAGACCAGAGTGGCCCAAAGGTCTGTTATATGGAAACAGGCTCCAATTTTGAGTCTGTGTTTGTTTTGTCGTAAGAACAATAGCTAACATGTATTGAGCATTTTCTATGCAGCAAGCACTGCATTAAGCATTTTTTTGTGCCTTTATTCACCACTTAAGCAAGTTTTTTACAGAGCCTCTCCCCTTGTCAGGCACTGTGCCAGATGCTGAGGCTATGCAGTGGGGAGGCAGACAGGCCCTTGCCCTCATGGAGCTTACAGCCTGGTAGAAGAGACAACAAATGAATTCAGAACTAAGTGCAGCCTGTGATAAGGACCAGAAATGAAATCAGCGAGGTAGTGAGATGGATGGCAACCAGCCAGCGAGGCAGGAGGGGGCGGCTGCTTTGGATAGGGGTGGTGTCTTGGGCTATAACAAAATGCCTTAGACTGGGTCATTTATAAACAATAGAAATTTATTTCTCATGGTTCTGGAGACTGGGAATTCCAAAGTCAAGGCACCGACAGATTTGGTGTCTGGTTAAGGGCTTGCTCTCTGCTTCCAAGATGGTACCTTTTAGCTGTATCTTCACATGGAGGAAGGGCACAAAGGTCCAAGCAGACTGCTTCAAGCCCTTCTTTTTTTTTTTTTTTTTTTGAGACAGAGCCTCTGCTGCCCAGACTGGAGTGCAGTGGCAGTCACAGCTCAGCACAACCTCTGCCTCCCAGGTTCAAGCAATTCTCGTGCCTCAGCCTCCCGAGTAGCTGGGATTACGGGCGCCTACCATCATGCCCAGCTAATTTTCGTATTTTTAGTAGAGGTGGGGTTTTACCATGTTGGCCAGGCTGGTCTCAAACTCCTGACCTCAAGTGATCCTCCCGCCTCGGCCTCCCAAAGTGCTGGGATTACAGGTGTGAGCCACCGCGCCTGGCCCTCAAGCCCTTTTTTAAAGGGACTAATTTGCTTTGTGAGGGCAGAGCCCTCACCACCTAATCATCCCCTAAAGGCCCTACCTCTAGTGCATTGGAGATTAAGTTTCAATGTGAATTTTGGAGGAACACAAACATTCAACCCATAGCAGGTGGGCAGGGGGCACCTGAGACCTGAGGGTGAGAATGAGCTGGTCTCTCCAACCCATAGCAGGTGGGCAGGGGGCACTGGAGCTGAGACCTGAGGGTGAGAATGAGCTGGTCTCTTCAAAAGCCAGGAAGAACTTCAGAGGCAGAGGAACAGCCTATGTAAAGGCGCTTGTCATTTTTACAAAAATCTTGTCGGGTGGACACCAGTACTGTGCCTATTTTACAGATTAGGAAATTGAAGCTTGAAAAACTGAAACTCCTTCTTGGCTAGAGTCATCCCTCTGGGATGAAGTGGAGCAACCCCTGGAACCCAGAGCTCCCCTGCCCTTTTCCCTGCCCCCTTTCCCCTACCTCGATCCTAAGAACTGGCCAGCAGGCCCTCTGAAGGCAGCAGTGTGTGGCAGTGTGCAGAGGAACGTGCTCAAGTCTGGATCAGGAGGCCTGAGTTCTAATCCTGTTTCTGCCTCTCCCAAGCAGGGTGATGTTGGGTGATGCACCTACCCTGCCTGGGCCCCACTTTCCCCTTCTGTGTCATCACCCTGGCTAGCTTAAGCAATAAGGATATCCTTATCCTAAGAATAATATACAGCATGCCTCTCACAAGGTCACAGTCCAGCAAAGTCCAGGACATAGAGTGTTTAACAGAGGATGCACACCCAGAAAGTGCTTGATGTAATCTGATCACAACTGTCATCAGATTACATCAAGTGTGGTTATAGAAGTGTTTCTTTGTTTTGTTTTGTTTTGAGACGGAGTCTCGCTCTGTCGCCCAGGCTGGAGTGCAGTGGCGCGATCTCCACTCACTGCAAGCTCTGCCTCCTGGGTTCACCCCATTCTCCTGCCTCAGCCTCCCGAGTAGCTGGGACTACAGGCACTCGCCACCACGCCCGGCAATTTTTTTGTATTTTTAGTAGAGACGAGGTTTCACCGTGTTAGCCAGGATGGTCTCTATCTCCTGACCTCGTGATCTGCCTGCCTTGGCCTCCCAAAGTGCTGGGATTACAGGTGTGAGCCACCGCGCCCGGCGGAAGTGGTTTTTAACCTGGCCAAAATGAGACAGGATTTTTTGTTGCTGCAGGGCATCAACAGAAACGGCATGAGGGATTGCCTTCAGGGTCTAGCTCTGTCACCCAGGCTGGAGTGCTGTGGTACAATCATGGCTCACTGCAGCCTCGACTTCCTGGGCTCAAGCAATCCTCCCTCCTCAGCCTCCTGAGGAGATGGGACTACAGACACACACCACCATGCCCAGCTGGTTGTATTTTTTGTAGAGTTAGGGTTTTGCCATTGCCTCAAACTTTTGCTAAAGGTTCTCTGGCAGCATGGCCTGATGCGCCCTTTCCTGCTCTTCCCCAAGCACCTGACCCCTGTGTGTCTCTTAAGGACGCAGCTCTTGCAGGTGCCATCTGCGCCTTTGCCCATCAGGTACAAGGAGGAGATTCTGCTCACTTGGTCCTTTCCTCGGTAGGAACTGACTCAGACCCTACTGTGCTCCCCCGCTGAGGTGCAAGAGATGGGGCCGGAAACGCTGAGCTGAGAGAATGGAGAATCTCACAGCTGGTGGTAAATTAGCAGTGAGGGCCAGGCGGATGGCTCACACCTGTAATCCCAGCACTTTGGGAGGCCGAGGCGTTTGGATCACTTGAGGCCAGGAGTTTGAGGCCAGCCTGGCCAACACAGTGAAACCCCGTTTCTACTAAAAATAGAAAAAATTAGCCGGGCATGGTGGCGCACACCTGTAATTCCAGCTACTCGGGAGGCTGAGGCAGGAGAATCGCTTGAACCTGGAAGATGGAGGTTGCAGTGAGCTGAGATCGAACCACTGCACTCCAGCCCGGGTGACACAGCGAGACCCCATCTCAAAAAAAAAAAGAAAAGAAAAGAAAAGTAAAGAGAAAAGAAAAAGAGGATGGGACCGGGGTCTTCAAAGCCTGAGGGCCACTCGGGGGAGTCTGGTTGGATGGCATGGCTTCCTTTTCCGTACGCTGAGTCAGAGGGGATGCTTTTGGCCATAAGTAACAGGAAATTTGACCCCAGTTAGCTTGAGCAATAAAGATATCACATGGCACAACACAACAGGAAGCCCAGAGGCGGGCAGTCCTCTGGAGTCCCTTCTTCAATGGGAGCTTATTCCTCAGTGAGCAGCAGAGGCCACCTGCTTCCTTCCTTGAGTCCAGCAGGACGGGGAGAGAGGGCCTCCTGGGTCCAACCTAGGCCCACCTAGAGCCTCAGAAGATGCTGCTGTGTGCTGATTGGCTTAGACCAGAGCTCCTGAACCAATCAACTCTCAAGGAATTGGCCGAGCTAAAACAAGGCCGGCACCTAGAGCTGGCTCATTCCCCAGTCCAGTGCCTGCTACACACTCATAAAAAAGAAGGGCAGGCCTCCCAGGTTCGTGCCTGGGAGGCTGAGGTGGGAGGATCACTTGAGCCCAGTAGTTCAAGACTATCTGGGCAACATGGCAAAACCCTATCTGTACAAAAAATACATAAATTAGCCAGGCATGGTGGCACATGCCTGTAGTCCCAGCTACTGAGGAGGCTTAGGTGAGAGAATCCCTTGAGCCTGCGAAGTCGAGGCTGCAGTGAGTTATGACTGCACCACTGCGATCCAGCCTGGGCAACAGAGCAAGACCTCATCTCAAAAAAAAGGAGGGTGTTTTGTTCTTGTTTGGAAAAGACCATTCACTGCAGGGACAGGGACAGGGGCTTAGAGACTGAGCCCTCCCTCAGCCGGGCTTGGAGTGTAAGGGGCTGTGTCCACCTCTTCCTGGTGTCTGCCGCATCTAGCAAGCACAGGGCCAGGCACAGCCCAGCATAGTCTCCACCTCCCAATGCCTACAGATCTGCAGATGCCTCCACAGATTGATCATCCCATGCCAAGTTCTGTGCTGGGCACTGGGATGCAAAACCTCTGGTAGGGGCCACAGAAAAGAAATAGCACAGGGATAAGATGGCAGCAAATTGCAATAAGGGCCCCATTGTCAGAGGCCTGTGAACCAGAGCTACTCCATCTTGAATGGGGCTGGGTAAAATGAGGCTGAAACCTACTGGGCTGTGTTCCCAGATGGTGAAAGCATTCTAAGTCACAGGATGAGATAGGAGGTCAGCACAAGGCACAGGTCATAAAGACCTTGCTGATAAAACAGGTTGCTATAAACAAGCTGGTTAAAACCCAAAAAACTAAGATAGCGACGAGAGTAACCTCTAGTCGTCCTCACTGCTACACTCCCACCGACGCCATGACAGTTTACAGATGCCATGGCAACGCCAGGAAGTTGCCCTATATGACCTATAAAAGGGGAGGCGTGAATAATCCACCCTTGTTTAGTATATCATCAAGAAACAACCATTAAAGTGGGCAGGAGAATGGCGCAAACCCGGGAGGCGGAGCTTGCAGTGAGCTGAGATCCGGCCACTGCACTCCGGCCTGGGCGACAGTGCGAGACTCCGTCTCAAAAAAAAATTAAAAAATAAAAATAAAATAAAATAAAGTGGGCAACAAGCAGCCCTGGGCGGCTCTATAGAGTAGCCACCCTTTTTTATTTGACAGAGTCTCGCTCTGTTGCCAGGCTGGAGTGCAGTGGGGAGACTTGGCTCACTGCAACCTCTGCCTCCCGGGTTCAAGTGATTCTCCTGCCTCAGTCTCCCAAGTAGCTGGGACTACAGGCACCCGCCACCACACCCAGCTAATTTTTTGTATTTTTAGTAGAGACAGGGTTTTACCAGACTGGTCTCGAACTCCTGACCCCAGGTGATCTGCTCGCCTGGGCCTTTTGCCTAAAATCCAAGAACCCTCTCTTGGGGTCTGGATCGGGATCCCTTTCCTGTAACACCATGACAACAGAACCAAAGAACAAGGTCTGGGGTGAAGGGGTGGGAGATGCCGTCAGACCAGGTGGTCAGGGAGGGCATCTCTGAGAAGGTGACAATTAGGCTGAGACCTGAAAGCTGAGAAGGAGCCAGTCACTCCAAGGACAGGGGGCAGAGTGGCTCCCGGCTGAGGGAACAGCATATGCCAGGGCCCTGTGTCAATGCCTGCTCCTGGTGGGGTATCGGGGAATAAAAAGTCACATCAGTCCCTGCTTCTCCTCAAAGACAGGTGACCTACAGCAGCTTCACCCATCATTGCCCAGGACCAGCAACAATGGGCCTGGCCATTAGCAAGGGGATGAACAGACAGGGAAATACTACCGAATAATGGCAGGGGAGGGCTCTGGAGACACACGTGGACAGGGACAGGTCCCAAATAGTATGCTGGACAGAAGCCAGGCGTGGCAGAGTGCATGCTCTGATTCCAGTTGGGTGAAAAGGCAAAACTGTCGGTGGTGATGGAGGTCAGGCTGGAGGTTCCCTCTGGGGTGTGTGACTGGGAGGGGCACGAGGGAACCGTCTGGAGGGATGGGGGCCATCGGCTGTCTTGCCCACAAACATGTAAGAAATCGTGGGCTATACGCTGGAGGTCAGGGCATTTTACCAAATGTAAAATATACATCGAGAAAGTACTAAAAAGAAAAAGTACTAAAAATAAGAGAAGATACTGTGTGGCCTACAAGGAAAGAAAGAATCCCCCTCTCCACAGTCCACCCCCTTCAAACCAGGAATCTCCTTGCAAGCTTTGGTCTGAGGTCAGATTCGGGGCAGAAAGCAACAGTCTCCATCGCCTTCCAGAAAAACAACCCCAACCCCATCCCCCATCATCTACAGAGGATGAGGCTGGGGCCTTCCCCCTTCTCTTCTCCTCCCGGCTCCTTCCTCCTCCCTCCTAAAGCCCAAGGTCCAAGAGGGGGTCCCAGGGTGGGGACAGGGTGGACCGGGAGCAGGGCCGGCAGCTGAGAAAGTCCAGGCGGCCCTCGGTGTCAGGCTGGGAAGGTCCGGGCCTCGCCCACAGCTGGGCTGTAACCCGAGCCTTTGGCTAAGCGGATTTCTCCCAGGGCAGGACCCCCTCCGGTTCTGGAATGCAGCCTGGGGCGGGAGGTGGAGCTGAAGAGGGGGTAACAAAGGGTGAAACCGCTTTGAAACTCCGCTTCCTGCCCCCCACCAGCCCCCAGCCTGAACAAACACGCCCTCTCCTCGCTGAGCCTTTGTTGGGAGAGGTGGGGCTGGCCCAGGGCTGCGGTGGCAGCTTCCGCCCCTGCCAGGGCAACCCCAGCCAGGCTGGGGTCAGGGCTTCCACCCTCACCACCACCAGCCATCCTCCAGGCCCAGCAGCCCGAAGCCCACCTCCCACTCCCCTCTTCCCTCGGCTTCTTGAGGGTTCCGACTTGAGTGGGGGCACCAGTGCTAGGCCCACCCAGTTAGGATCCAGATTGGCTCCCCACTGGTGACCTGGCTGTCATGGGATCGCACCACCTTCCCAAGAGACACCCTGTCCCCACACCACCACCATGGTGGTCCCGGCCTCACCCCCTGTCTGCTGGGGCTCAGTCTAGCTTTTTCCCCGTCTCCTTCTTACCCTGCACACCCTGAAAACTCATCTCCATCCAACTCCTCCCCACTCTCCCCTCCCAACCCACCATTCCCACGTGCACCCCGGGGCCCCAGCACACAAGAGCCCCAAGCCCAGGCTGTACCATGCAAGTGCCAGGACAAGACCGCCAGTCCTGGTCCTCAGAGCCTCCCTGTCCCCGACCCCCTCTAGGACCCTCCCCTCGGCTGCTCACACACCCAGGGACTGTCCTCTGGCCATCCCGCTCCAGCCTCCACTGCAGGGACCCTCAGTCCCCTCCTCAGCCACCAGGCCACAAACCCTGCAGGACAGCCAGGCGCAGCAGATGGGATGGCCTAGCGGCCAGGCCACTGGAGGCAGTCCCAGGGAGCCCCAGCGAAAGGGAAGCCAGGATAGAAGTCATCTTGATGGTAACAGCCCTGAGAAGTAGGGGGTGTCACCAAAGGTGAGCCTAGCTGGAGTGGGCTGGGAGCCTGCCAAGGACCCTGACAGCACCAAACCAGTGGGATATGGGCCAGTTGCACGGGCCCTGCAGGGCTCCTCAGGACATCTCCCCTCCACCAGCTGTGCTGATTTTACCCACACTGCCCAGGGGTCTCCTCTGGCCTCCGTAGCACTCCTGTGCCATCCCTGCCATGCACTGACCACTTTGAGCTGTCCTTGTCTCCATTGCTCCGCTCCCCTCCCCTGCCCATCTGGACTCCAGGGCCCTGCTAATTGCCAGGCACATGGTGAGAAAAGAAGGATGGGAGGAAGGGAGGGAGGGAGGGAGGGAGGAAGGAAAGAAGGAAGGAAGGGAAGGAAGGGAAGGAAGGGAGGGAGGGA
>NW_012110807.1:2169730-2176620 GCF_000951045.1 Mandrillus leucophaeus | reverse complement strand
GGGAGGGAGAGGAAGGGAGGGAGGGAGAGGAAGGGAGGGAGGGAGGGGAAGGGAAGGAAGGAAGGGCTGCTCCACCAACTACTCAGGTACAGGCTGCCCTGCCCTTGCAGGTCACGCCAACCCTCTGGGGAGGAACTGGCCCCAGCCTGGTGCTGGTCATTAACTCAATGCCCGGACTCGCCTGGTTAATGAATAATTAAGCTGGACAGAGTCTGACCTCAGGATGACCTTGAGCTCTCCGCTGCAATGTCCTCCCCCAGTTGGATATGTGACCCATTGAGAGCAACCCTGCTCTTCTTCCTCCCTATTAGTAGGTTCTGAATCCTGGGGAAGGACCAGACAGGAGAAGTCCTGACCCCACCCCCGAGGGCCCTGGCCAGCCCAAGAGGCCACCACCCCAGCACACAGGGCGTGGGGGACTCCTTTCTCTCCACACTTGCATGTGGGCCTCCGGCGCTGAACGACCCTGGGTCCAGCTCTTCCCCTACCCACAGCCACCCCACCCCTGAGTTTCAGTTTCTCCATCAGTCACCCAAGGAGGATGGGCTCAGCATGACTATGATTCCCTCCATGTGGCTGTGGAAATGGGTGAGCATGTGGCAGCTGGAGCCAGATGCCTTGGAGACCACTTTGTCATACATAAAACAGACCTTCAGAGCCGTAATCAGCTAGAAAGAAGCCCATAGCAAGCTGGGGGCACTGGGAGGAGGATAGGGTCTGCTGACCCACAGTCCTGGCCTCTTTCCCCTTTATGCTAACCCTCCCTGTTGGGCTTTGTCCATTATTCAATTCATTTATCCCCTTTATGCTAACCCTCCCTGTTGGGCTTTGTCCATTATTCAATTCATTTATTCATTCATTCATTCAGCAGTTATGTTAGGCAGGCCTCCGCATGAGCCGCCAGGGTGAACCACGCAGGGTCTTGCCCTTGGGGAGGCCCAATCCAAGGGACAGAACCATCCAGAGCTCTCAGCGCAGGTTTGCAGAGGACAGAGGCCCCTTCCCCTACCTGAGAGGTGAGAGGGCACCTGCAGCAGGGCCTCTCCCGTGCTGAGCCTCCAGGAAGGGAAGAGAAGAGGGAGGCGGGAGCTCCTGGAGGAGCAACTGCAGGAGCAAAGGCCTTGCAGAGAGAATGTTCCATTGGGAAAATTCCTAGCAGTTCGGTTTGCTTGGCTATGTTGAGACCCAATGAGCCACAGATAAGAATTTTTTAAAAAAGACTATAAGAAGCAAAAGGTTTGAAGCCGGCGTTTGAACCTGGGGAGAGTCTTAGTCAGACCTATTAAGTAATTGCGGTTTTTGCAATTACTTTTTTTTTTGAAACAGAGTCACTTTGTCGCCTAGGCTGGAGTGCAGTGGCGCAATCTCAGCTCACTGCAACTGTGGCCTCCTGGGTTCAAGTGACTCTCCTGCCTCAGCCCTGCCGACAAGGTTTCACTCTGTTGGCCAGGTGGGTCTCGAACTCCTGACCTCAAGTGATCCACCTGTCTCAGCCTCTCAAGGTGCTGGGATTACAGGCGTGAGCCACTGTGCCTGGCCTACGATTACTTTTAATTGCAAAAGCCACAATTACTTTTGCACCAACCTGATACACTCTGGAAAGACCGCTCTGGTGGCTGCTGCATGAAAAATCACTTGAATGGAAAAAAGCCGTAGCCCTGGGTAGCTATAGGGATCACCCAGGCAGAGGGAATGGGGTCTGGATCAGTGGCGGGAGGTAGAAGAAAAGCTGACATATTCCAGCATTATTGATGATTGACTTTCTTTTTCTTTTTCTTTTTTGAGACGGAGTTTGTTGAGACTCTTGTTGCCCAGGCTGGAGTGCAATGGCACAATTTCTGCTCACTGCAACTTCTGCCTTCCAGGCTCAAGTGATTTTCCTGCCTCAGCCTCCCAAGTAGCTGGGATTACAGGCATGCGCCACCACGCCCAGCTAATTTTGTATTTCTAGTAGAGACGGCATTTCTCCATGTTGGTCAGACTGGTGCTTTCTTCTTCTTTTTTTTTTTTGAGACAGAGTCTCGCTCTGTCGCCCAGGCTGGAGTGCAGTGGCCGGATCTCAGCTCACTGCAAGCTCTGCCTCTCGGGTTTACGCGGTTCTCCTGCCTCAGCCTCCCAAGTAACTGGGACTACAGGCGCCCGCCACCTCGCCTGGCTAGTTTTTTGTATTTTTTAGTAGAGATGGGGTTTCACCGGGTTAGCCTGGATGGTCTCGATCTCCTGACCTCGTGATCCGCCCGTCTCGGCCTCCCAAAGTGCTGGGATTACAGGCTTGAGCCACCGCGCCCGGCGGTCAGACTGGTCTTGAACTCCCTGAGACGGAAGTATGAAGGAGGAGCAGGTAGGGAAGACTGGGGTGGAGGAAACCTGAGTGGCCCGCAGGGACACCGAGTGGAGGTGTTCAAGGGCAGCAGACGTGATGGGTCTGGCGTTGGGAAGGTGATAGGACCGGAGACAGAAGTCTAGGAAGCCGTGAGTGTGACGGACACTGCCCGGGAGAGCTGAGGTCCAGAACACACCATCAGTTAGTTACTCGAGAGCTGAAGCAAGAAGCGCCACGTGGGCAGCCTCAGAAGCGACCTGCAGAGAGCCAGCGGGGAAACCGAAGGATGCGTGTCAGAGATTGGGTTAGAGTGACAAGGCCGTTGCTTAAAGGTCAAGTCTGGTGAGGCTGGTCTGGGTTCCCCCAGCTGGGGCTGGCACCAGGGCGGAACCGTCACAGGATATTGTATGGCAAGTGGTAGGCATGAGGAGTCCAGGGAGGGTTGGCATCTGTGGGGACAGAGAGTTCTGGGAGAGGAGATTGAGCTTAAAGTGCTTCTCAGGACAGTGAGGGCCAGGTGGCCAGGGGCGGTGTGGAGCTGGCCTGCAGACCTCAGAATGGGGCCAAGGAGGCAGTGATCAGGTCTGGGTGTCTGTGGTGCAGGGGGCACGGTGGAGGTCCCTGAGGATGATGGGGTGCAGGAAGGGAGAGGCCAGCATGTTGGCCAGGGTATCTTTCTGGGTACCCAGAAGGGACGCTCTGAGTGGGGAGAGAGGACTCTGGGTGACCCCAAGTCTTTAGAGGATGAGGGGTCACACCAGAAGGTGAGTAGCTGATCCCCGGTGCAGGGGTGACAGGAACACAGAGGGAGGGCTTTAGGGGTTGGGTGAAGTGTTCTGAGTTACTGAGACAGTGCCCGCGAGCTGATTTTCTGCACCCGGGGACTACACCGCTGTCAGCCAGGACGCAGCCCAAGGACAGACTTGCTTGTGTGTCTGGCTTGCCTGGGCAGCTCCAGTTGCGGAAGAGGAGAGCCCTGGCCCGGCCCCAGCCTGAACTTTGAAGCCAGGGCTGTGAGATGGAGAAAAGCTCGAGAGAAGCCAGGATCCACAGCCTGGTCATTGGAGCATGGCGTTCTCAGCAGAGAGACCCAGGCGCAGCTGTGAGGGGCGCACACAGTGGACACAGGAGTGCAGCACGGCTCAGTAAGCTCAGAGGCGCTTGAGAGGCTCCCTTGGCAAGGGTCCCAGGAGATCTCAGCCTGCTCAAGGCTGCGGCAGGCTCCTGCCCCTACCAGCCCTGGAGGCCTGTGGGAAGCAGGAGGAGGTTATTTTCCTGAACCCTAGTTGGGCAGTGGGAAGGCCAGGATGAGGGGCAGCTGGGTGGCGCTGGATGGCTTCTGTCTCCCTCCTCAGCATCCCCACCAGGCAACCAGCAGCTGAGCCCCACCCCATTCTCTCTGTCCTCCGGAAAACCCGGAAAAGCATGCTCCTCCCTACGGCAGGCAGTGGACTGTGATCCCTAATGAGTGTGCCCTTGCACACACCCAGGGCTCCTCTCAGAATGTGCACAGAGGCACAAGCACCCACAGAAATGTTCGTGCGCTCAGAGGAAGATCTCCACACAGACACACATGTGTGAAGGGGAATTACACACATGCATATGCAAAGAAACCACAGAGGTGTGCACAGAGATTGTGCATGGCACTCATGCATGCAAATACACATCAAACATACAGATGTACATACAGCCATTACATATGCACCCATGTAACTCCTGCAGCCACAAAGATGCCCGTTCCACATGCTTATAAACATTCACAGAAATGTTCACCTGCTCACAAATGTGCACTGAAAACCAAGGAAAAACGGATAGACATGGGCACACGTACGATGTACATACAAACATCCACAAAGATGCACAGATGCATAAATGCTCACATGCATGCGAACATATACATGGTTGTGCGTGTATGGAGCTATTTGCGTTTCTACATCTGTACATGCAGAGTCAGCATTACACAGACACAGTGAAGGAGTGCAGCCCGAACTTTACCCCCAAATACGGCTTCCTGGTATCATCAGTGTTTCGAATTAAAGACCCTTAGAGATCAATAGATGCTAGAAGAGACTTTTCCCCTCCCTGCCTAAAGACCAGACAGATCCCCCGAGGAGAACAATTGGCCCCCTGCCCACCCCGCTCCTGTCTCTCAATCGTCCACCTCTCCCAAAGCACAGGCTCAAGTTCCCTTATCTGCCTAGAGGCTGGACCTACCAAAGAAGAAGACAAAGACCTCTGGGCCCTTCTCTGAGTTTTCAGTAACTAAGCCCATATCGCAGGAAGGAAGACAAAGTCTGTCAACGAATCTGGACAGCTTTTGTCACAAATGATTGTCTGCTCTGCAGGCTGAGTAGACTTACCATTGGATGTTCTTTGAGCCCGTCAAATTCCCAAAAAAAATTTTTCTTGTTTTTTGTTTGTTTGTTTTTTGAGACAGTCTTTCTCTGTCTTCCAGGCTGGAGTGCAGTGGAGGGATCTCGGCTCACTGCGACCTCTGCCTCCTGGGTTCAAGCGATTCTCCTGCTTCAGCCTCCTGAGTAACTGGGACTACAGGCACGTGCTACCATACCTGGCTAATTTTTTGTATTTTTAGTAGAGATGGGGTTTCACTGCATTAGCCAGAATGGTCTTGATCTCCTGACCTCGTGATCCACCCGCCTCGGCCTCCCAAAGTGCTGGGATTACAGGCGTTAGCTACTGCCCCAGGCCTAATCTGACTTTTTGTGAGGTGATTTTTCAGCAAACCTTCAAGGGTGAAGGGGAGGCTTTCCCTTCACCCTTAAAACAGTCGTGTCCGTTATGGTCACAATGCACATTAACTTATATACATACGGAGATGTGCGTGCAAGTATGCACATGCCCTCATGCTTAGAAAAGCCTAACTAGGCCAGGCGTGGTGGCTCACGCCTGTAATCCCAGCACTTTGGGAGGCTGAGGTGGGCAGATCACAAGGTCAGGAGTTCGAGACCAGCCTGGGCAACATAGTGAGATACCATTTCTTAAAAGAAAAAAAATACACACACACACACAAATTAGGCAGGCATGGTGGCATGCACCTGTCGTCCCAGCCATTCGGAAGGTTGAGGTGGGAGGATCCCTTGAGCCAGGGAGATGGAGGTTGCAGTGAGCCGTCATCCAGTCTAGGCAACAGAGATCCTGTCTCAAAAAAAAAAAAAAAAAAAAAAAACGGCTAACAAAAGATGTACACACACATTCCTTCAGATACTCACCCAGATATACATGTGTCAGCTTCACTGAAAACTATGAGGGCCAGGGCCATGACCCCCCTGGCTCACGGCTGCGTGTCTGATCCCTGGTACAGAGGTTTCCTAGGCAGAGTACTGGGAACAGTCTAGGAAAAGGCTCAGGGGCGGGAGTATGACAGGTGGATGTGAGGAGTGGCCCGGTGTCCCATGTGGCTGGAAATGAGACACAGGTCGGGGGCCAGGGAAGGAAGGGAAAAACAGGACTGAGGATGGGAAGGGCCTGGTTGGCCATGGCCTTGAGTGTCATTCTAGGGAATGGGGTATTCAGGGCCCAGCAGCTCCATGAAGTTCATCTTCCTCCTCCTCTCCTCCTGCTCCTCTCCTTCCCTCCTTGCACTCCTCTGCTCACTCCCACGTGTCATGATGGCAGGTGGAATGTCAGATATTGATGGAGGGGCAAACACAGGGCAGGAAGGAGGTGGGTGCCATGGAAAACATGTGGCTTTGTGGCCTTGTAGCCAGGTAGGCAGGTCTTGTTTGAAATGCTGGCTCTCTCTCCATACTGGAAGACCTGGCCAAGTCACTGATTTTCTGTGTGCCTCAGTGTTCCTAGGGCCAGGGAGAAGACCAGATGGTTTTTTGTTTGTTTGTTTGTTTGTTTGTTTGTTTGGAGATGGAGTTTTGCTCTTGTCGCCCAGGCTGGAGTGCAGTGGCGCAATCTCAACTCACTGCAACCTCTGCCTCCCAGGTTCAAGGATTCTCCTGCCTCAGTCCCCCAAGTAGCTGGAATTACAAGCATGAGCCATCATGTCTGGCTAATTGTTTGTATTTTTAGTAGAGGTGGGGTTTCACCATGTGGGCCAGGCTGGTCTTGAACTGACCACGTGTGATCTGCCCACCTCAGCCTCCCAAAGTGCTGGGATTACAGGCCTGAGCCACCGTACCCGTCAACCAGATGGTTGGTTTCTTTGTTTGTTTGTTTGTTTGTTTTTAAGACAGAATCTCATTCAATCACCCAGGCTGCAGTGCAGTGTTGTGATCTCGGCTCACTGCAACCTCCACCTCCCGGGTTCAAGCGACTCCCCTGCCTCAGCCTCCCTAGTAGCTGGGATTACAGGTGCCCACCACCGCACCAGCGAATTTTTTGTATTTTTAGTAGAGATGGGGTTTCACCATGTTGGTCAGGCTGGTCTCGAACTCCTGACCTCAAGAGATCTGCCCCTGCCAGGCCTCCCAAAGTGTTGGGATGACAGGTGTGAGCCACTGCACCTGGCCAACCAGATGGTTTTGATCCTGCGATGCCATGGCTAATTCTCTCTCAGTGGCCCCTGTCAGCAGGCGCTTTTTTTTTTTTTTTTTTT
>NW_012110807.1:2167305-2169260 GCF_000951045.1 Mandrillus leucophaeus | reverse complement strand
GGGACCAATGCAGTCAGGTGAGGGCTCAGTTCCCCCAGGGCCTTGCTCTGGTCTTCTGCCAAATGGGATGTTTTCTCCTACCTCACAGGCTGCTGTCTGTGAGCCACCAGCAGCTCAGAGAAGTGGCACTTTTTTTCTTTTTTTGAGGCAGAGTCTTGCTATGTTGCCCAGGCTGGAGTGCAGTGGTGCGATCTCAGCTCATTACAACCTCTGCCTCCTGGGTTCAAGTGATTCTACTGCCTCATCCTCCTAAGTAGCTAGGATTACAGGTGTGTGCCATCAGGCCCTGCTAATTTTTGTATTTTCAGTAGAGATGGGGGTTTCACCTTGTTGGTCAGGCTGGTCTCGAACTCCTGATCTCATGTGATCCGCCCGCCTCAGTCTCCCAAAGTGCTGAGATTACAGGCATGAACCATGGCGCCCGGCCCCCAGTGGCACTTTTTGTTGAAGTATGACACATACACAGAAATGCATCCCAGGTGTTCAGTTCTGTGAATCTTTACAAAGTGAACTCATCGGTAATACCCATGTCCAAATCAAGAATAGAATAAAGCGTGCTCCCCAGAAGCCAGGGGAGGACCAGTTTTTACAGGACATAAGGCATCCCCAGTCCCAACAGGCCAGCTTGCCCCTCTGTCATTTTCTTTTTCTTTTTTTTTTTTTTTTTTGAGATGGAGTCTCGCTCTGTTGCCCAGGCTGGAGTGCAGTGGCCGGATCTCAGCTCACTGCAAGTTCCGCCTCCCCGGGTTTACGCCATTCTCCTGCCTCAGCCTCCCGAGTAGCTGGGACTACAGGCGCCCGCCACCTCGCCCAGCTAGTTTTTTGTATTTATTAGTAGAGACGGGGTTTCACCGTGTTAGCCAGGATGGTCTCGATCTCCTGACCTTGTGATCCGCCCATCTCGGCCTCCTAAAGTGCTGGGATTACAGGCTTGAGCCACCGCGCCCGGCCAGCCCTTCTGTCATTTTCTGTGTCCCCTTGCAGTGAGCAGGGGGAGTACAGAGGGGAAGAGGCAGGAGCTGTGACCCCCAGCACTGGCCTCCAGCCCTCCCGCCCTGCCTCTCCTCACCATCAGGTCAGCAGAGGGGCTAGCCATCGCCTCCCCTGTCACCAAGGAGACCTTCTTCTGGATCCTGAGGACGCCTCTAGAATCCCATCTGGGGAGTCAGGAAAGCTGGGAGAGGGAGAACACAGGGCCCCTTTGAGCCGCTTGTTGGACACCGCCCAAGGACTCACGGCTTATAAAGGAAGACTTGAACCCAGGGCTGTCCCCACCAAAACCCACAGCCACTACAGCATTGGGGGTCACTATCTCCATTTTACAGAATAGGACACTGAGGCTCAGAGAGGCCAAGAACAAAGCCAGACCTCCAAAGCAGGACTTCTGCACGCAACACTCATGGGCGAACAGGAAGACACAGGCTGGCAGCCGAGGGGCCGACTTGAGCCTGTCCCTCCGCGATCGAATACTTTGTGTTCCTCCACCTTCAGGAAGGAGCGTAACCTCCTTCACAGCACCCCAGCCCTCCACAGCCTGGCCCTGCCAGCCTCATCGTCCTCACCTGTCCTCAGCACACCAGCCTCTCTCTGTTTCTGCAATGCTCAGAGCTCCTTTTGAACTTGGGCCTCGGCTCATGTCGTTTCCCTGCCAAGCCTGCTCTTCCCTGCCCCTGCCGCGTCCTACCTTCCAATGTCACTGACTCTGGGAGTCTTCCCCGTGACCCACCCACCCCACATATCCTGTCAGTCCCTTTGAACGCCCCCCAAGGTGTAGGTGCACAGCCATACAATGGTTTGCTTAATACCTATCTTGCTCCAACAGAGCTGGGACCCGGCTGTCTTCGTCCTCAGCTGTATCTGCTGTGCCCAGCCCAGTCCTGGCACACAGTAGATGCTGGATGAAGATGTGCTGAGGGCCGTGTGAGGTGGCTCACGCCTGTAATCCTAGCACTTTG
>NW_012110807.1:2166071-2167021 GCF_000951045.1 Mandrillus leucophaeus | reverse complement strand
AAAAAAAAAAAAAAAAAAAAAAGTTCTGAGACTCTGAGATGCATGAGGCTGTGACTGGCAGGCAGAAGGGAGCCCAGAGGAGCCTCGAGGGACATAAGACCCAATACGGTCTTTGTAGGAGGCCTGGGGAGGGGCAGGGCCTTGCTCAAGGTCACACCACTTAGTGGAGCCTCAGGATTGGAACTCACATCCCCTGCTCTCCAGCCTGGAGCCTCCCTCCCAAATGCAGCCTAGTGCTGGGAAAGGAGAGGGTGGCAGGCTGGCTCTAAGCAAAGACCCTCCCCTTCTCCTCTTTGCTTCCCTCTCCTTACTCTGCCCCTCCCCACTCTTCCTCTCCAACCAGGAGGCTGCGGAGGCCATGGCTCAGCGAGGGCTGAGGAGCCCTGACCTCCATCCAGGCTCCGCGATCTGTCAGCACCACTCTGCTAAGACCTGCCAAACCTCCGCACCGCCGCAGGCTGACAGGGCTGCAGGTGCCAGCGCTGACCTCCCGCTGCTCCGGTCTCTCCCCTTCCGCAGGCACCTCCCCCTCCCCACCGCCACCTGCAGCCGGGTTCTGGGGTCCTCCTGGGCCACCTGCTTACTGTGTGTCCCTGGACACGGCATCTCCCCTCGCTGAGTTAGTTTCCTCATTTGTAAAACGGGGATATGACCCGTCTCCTAGAGTGACTGGGAAGACCGGTGGTATTAACGCAAACTACAGCCTGGCAGCTTCTAGGCGAACTCACTTCTGAGGACGCCTCTCCTGCTGTCCTCTCAAAGCGGGGGACGAAGCCACCACCACCCGGTTTACAGATGAGGAAACTGAGGCTCAGGGAGATCTGGAAACCTTCCCAGGCAGCTGGGCTCCGAACCCAGGTCTGCGAGCACAAGGGCTGGCTCCCGCCCCCGGCCCTGGTTCCTCCTCCCCCAGGGTAGGGCCCGGCCGTGCCAGGCGCTCGGTGACAGCC
>NW_012110807.1:2159811-2165307 GCF_000951045.1 Mandrillus leucophaeus | reverse complement strand
GGGCCAGGGCTGGGGAGGGAGGGCAGGGCCCGAGGAGGAGGCGCGGGCGCGGGTTTGGGAAGGAGGCTTCCAGGGAATCCGAGGCTGCAGGGTGCCTCAGTTTCTCCACTCTACCACAGGGGTGTAGCCGAAGGCGTCAGGGACCTGGGGTGCGGGCGGGGCTGTCCTGGCCCTTCTCAGCTGCTGGGGTGGCGGACTGGCTGTGGGAGGAAGGGCTAAGTCAAACGCCGCGGCCTGAATGCGAGGGTTCGACTCTGGACTCCCACCAGGGACCACAGTGTGAGGTTGCATCCATTCCTTCCCTTCGTCTCTTCCTCTCTGAGCCTCAGTTTCCCCATCTTCCAAAAGGGGCCTGGCATATCCTGGGCAGGCAGATGGTGGATCAGGGGCAGTGAGGTGCCCACAAGGAAGTGCTCCCCACACGGTGGCTTGGAGGAAATCCTCCTTCATCAGCAGGAAGGAGGCCCCCTGTGGGCCAGGCACTGTTCTAGGCCTTCAGGGTGAGGACCCAGCAGTGACCACAGCTGACAAAACCCCTACCCTTGTGGAAGGGACATTCTGCTGAGGCCATGGTGGTACAGTACCCAAGTAAGCAGTGAGAAGATGCCATGTGCCATGGAGAAAAACGAAGCAAGGTCAGCAGGATAGGGTGTGGGGTGCAAAGGCAATGCAGCCCCCAGGACCCACGGTGGGCCTCACCCCAGGACCCACAGTGGGCCTCACCCCAGGCCCTCCTTGCAAAGCTCAGAGCTGCTCACTCCCACACTGCCGGTTGTTCAAGGTCACGGGAAACCTGCAGACTTGGCATTCTCCAAGGAGGGTGGCCAGGAAGAGGGACACCAAGAGGAAGGAGAAGCCAGGCGGTGGGGTGGGACAGTCTCCCTCTGGGAGTCCATAAGAGGGCCAGAGAGAGAGAGAGAGGGGTGGGGACTGGAGGGCACCAGGGGAAAGGAGGTACACTCAGAGCTCCAATGGACACGGTGTCCTGGGGGGTCTGGTCAAGACAGACTTGGGTTTGCTGTCCTGGCCCCAGCTGGGCCAGTGAGGCCCAGGGAAGGGCAGGGACTTGCCCAAGGCCACAGTACGTATGGGGGACAGAGATGGGCTCCTAGATCCTGCCACCGGGCACAGAGAAGGGCAAGAGGGGCCAGAGAGGAAAGGAGGAAAGAGACTCATGGAGCAGAGGCGCCATTCTCTGTTTAGAGGGGCCAGGAGCCCCAGCGTACTTCCCAGAGGCCAGCTAAAGCTTCCTGGGAGCTCCATGGGAAGTGCTGGGACTTCTACAGGACTCAGCATGACTCAAAGGGCCCTGGGGAATGTGTTCTGTTCCCCAGTCCCCCAACCCCCAGCTACGAGAACGACAGAGGCTCTCCTGATGGAGGTGGGTAAGCCGGGCAGAGGTGGGGGCCCAAGACTGCTGGGAACGTGGGGTGTTCCAGGGCTGAGCAGACCTTCTGACTGTCCCCCTGCCTCGGTTTCTTCATCTTAAAAATGGAGCTGGTGTTGAGGTGCTGAGGTTCTGTCAATCTTTCTTCCCTACAAATTCCTGGCACGCCCAACCCCACGTCTGGGTTGAGAGTAGTGACTCAGCAGAAAATGAAGGCTACTGCTAGCAACCAAATGAGGTTAGCGGAAGGACTGGCAGGATGCCGTGGGCTGGGATTCGGAACAGCGCATAGCTAGGTCTCACCCGCCTGAGGCCCCATCTATCCAACCACCTAACATTTACTCATCATTCAGCAAATATTTAGTGAACACTAACTGTGTGAGAGGCACTCCGGAGGGGAGTGAGTGTAAGCTCCCCCCTCTTCTCCATCTCCTTCCTCTCCCCACAACCCTCACGTCTCTACCTTCATTTTCTTTTGGAGTATGGTCAAGGGAGGCCTGGATTGGGAGTCAGGACTAGACTCAGGACTGCTGGTGACCTAGGCGGGCCCCTTGTCCTCTCTGTGCCTTGGTGGACCAATGGTCATTAGTGGACTGCGTGTCCTTCCTGAGAGAGGCGGGTCCTGGATTAACAGCAGCTCTGCACCGGGGGCCTCACCCCTGGATCTCATTCAGTCTCCATGAAGTGCGATGAAGGAACAGAGACTAAGACTCACCCATAAGGGTCCCATAGCCAGAAGGGGGAAGAGGGCAGAGCTCAGGTCTGAATGACCCCAGAGCCCTGCCCACTTGTCTGAGCTGGAGGGGAAGGAGTGCCCATCAGGAGAAACTTTTGGATCCTGGATAGAAGCTGGGATGTGGGGTAGGGACTAAGGTGCTCAGAGTCCCCTTGTCCTGCCCCTCAGTTAGTGGCTTTGGCCACCAGCTATCTCAGAAAGGCCTCTGTCGGTCAGAGAAGGAGCTGTCCCAGAAGGCCATGCGGGGTGCCCTTGGCCTCCTCGACATTCCCTGGGCCAGCGCAGGCACAGAACGAGACTCCTTTTGTAAAAAGACATGTATTCACTGGGTCAGTAGTAGGCCGGGAGGAGAGCCTTACAGCTACGAGCACAGGATTTTTAAGGCTGGTCCCCAACCCAGCTCTGCTGCCCGCTAGCACTGGGTCCTTGGGCAAGTTGCCTCCTCCCCTGAGCCTCAAGGCTTCCCATCTGTAAAATGGGCATAGTGGCAATTTGGTAGACCGACTGTGCCAGATCCTGTGCTGAGCCTTCTCTGTATCTGCACACTGAGCCCTGCGAGCAGCACCCCTCTCTTCCACAACCCTCGTTCTTCTAGTCCTCACCTCGGAATCCAGCCACGGCAGTGGTTCTGTGCCACCTGACAGATCTCCATGCCGCCACTGCATCTAGAATGCAGCTCCGAATGCCCCATCTGGAGATGCGGAATCCTGCCCACCTAGGCCCCGGATCATGGCGAGGGAGGATCCCAGGGGGCACATGAGCATGATGCTCACCAGTCTCACCCTGGAGCCTGGGCCTGATGGAACGTAGGGGCAGCCAGCTTTTGCAACACCCCAAGCACAGAGCCAACAACCAGTCACAGGTGCCACGTCCCCAGAAGCTGGAACACATGGTCCAGGGACAAGTCGTAGAAATAGGATTGCCTGCCCCCCCACCATGCCCCAGTGACCTCCTTGTGGATTTGTGCTTCTTGTCCCTGCAATTTTAGGTGTGTCAGATGAGAGGCCCCAGCTATCTGGGACAGGGGAGAGGGGAGAGAGGGCAGAGGAGAAGGGAAGTAGGGGAGGGCTCCACTGGGCACAGTGTGGATCCCACTGAACTCAAACCTGTGACTGCATCTGTCACACTGGGGCCTTTGTGCCAGGGACCAGGACCAACATGCACAGAAAGGAGTTCCCACTCCAGTGGGTTCTGAGCTCCTCTCGGTAACCCTCTAGCATGAGCTGTTTGCAGGCACTGCAGATACGAGCACCTCGAAGGGGACTCTGATGGTGGACACAGTAGGGGACAGGGGCGGGGCTGAGTGCTACAAGGGGTGGACTGTGTCGAGCAGTTCACCTGAATGGCTTCAGACTTCTTGGCTTCACCTGCTAATCCAAGCCCAGCTGCAGTAAACAGACCTCGCAGGCCGTGACAAGCTCCATGCAGCTGTAAGCTGACAATGGCCTGCCCTAGGCCCCTGTGCTTGCCTCTCGCTTCCAGCCTGGGGCTTTGCTGATGCCACAGTGTGGGATCCCCCCGCCCCCACCCCTCCACAGTAACCCACTCAGCAGTTACACACGCTCAACTGCAAGTGCAAGGGCGTGAACACCCTACAGGCCAAGGCTTCCTCAAAGGCAGCAGAGCCCTGGAACCAATGCTCCCTCCTTTCTTCCCCTGGGCGGATGGTTCTGAGATGCATTTTATAAGGCAGCTCCGATGATCCTGGGGGATCTGGCATCCCGGCTTCCATAGTGGTGAACACAGCAATGCATGTTTGCATTGGCTTTCTTTTTTTTTTTTTTTCTTTTTTTTGAGACAGAGTCTCGCTCTGTCACCTAGGCTGGAGTGCAGTGGCACAATCTTGGCTCACTGCAACCTCCACCTCCCTGGTTCAAGCTATTCTCCTGCCTCAGCCTCCCATGAAGCTGGGATTACAGGCACCTGCCGCCACACCCGGCTAATTTTTGTGTTTTTAGTAGAGACAGGGTTTCGCCATGTTTGCCAGGCTGATAATTTTTGTGTCTTTAGTAGTGACGGGGTTTTGCCATGTTGGCCAAGCTGGTCTCTAACTCCTGATCCCAAGAGATCCACCTGCCTTGGCCTCCCAAAGTGCTGGAATTGTAGGCGTGAACCACCACGCCTGACCTTTGCATCAGTTTTCTTGCCGGTCGTCTTTTGCTGTGCGCACTCCCCATCCCTCACTCTTGCCCCTAGGAGTACTCGTCCCAAACAAACTACAACAGCCTTTATTTGAGGCCTACTTGCAGGGGAGCCCAAACCAAATCAAAGCAGATGTTACAGGCTGAATTGTGCTCTTCCAAATTCAAATGTTGAAGTCCTAACCCCCAGGTCCTCAGAATGTGTCTGTATTTGGAGACAGGGTACTATAGTCTGAGTGTTTGTATCCCACCAAAATTCAGGTTGAAACCTAATCTCCAATGTGATGATATTATGAGGTGGTGGCTTTTGGGAGGTGAGAGGCTCTGCCCTTACGAATAAGATTAATGCCTGTATCAGTCCGTCTTCGCATTTATGTAAAGAAACACCTGAGACCACGTAATTTACAAAGAAAAGAGGTTTGATTGGCTCACGGCTCTGCGGGCTGTACAGGAAGCATGGTGCTGGCATCTGCTTGGCTTCTGGGGAAGCCTCAGGAAGCTTTCAATCATGACAGAAGGTGAAGGGGGAACAGGTGTCTCACGTGGCCAGAGCGGGAGGAAGAGAGAGTTGAGGGGGAGGTGCCACACACTTTTAAACAACCAGATCCCACGAGAACCCACTCACTATCAGGAAGACAGCACCAAGACAACCAAACACCTCCCACCACGTCCCATCTCCAACTTTGGGTATTACATTTTTTTTTCTTTTTTTTTTTTTGAGGTGGAGTTTCACTCTTGTTGCCCAGGCTGGAGTGCAGTGGCGCAATCTCGACTCGATGCAACCTCCACCTCCAGGGTTCAAGCGATTCTCCTGCCTCAGCCTCCCAAGTAGCTGGGATTACAGGCGTCTGCCGCCGTGGCTGGCTAATTTTTTGTATTTTTAGTAGAGATGTGGTTTTACCATGTTGGCCAGGCTTGTCTTGAACTCCTGACTTCACCGTATTGCCCAGGCTGGTCTCGAACTCCTGACCTCAGATGATCCACCCACCTTGGTCTCCCAAACTGCTGGGATTACAGGAGTGAGCCACCATGCTCAGCCAGGGATTACATTTCAAAATGAGATTTTGGTGGGACAAATATCCCAACCATAACAATGCCCTTTTTTTTTTTTTTTTTTTGCGACGGAGTCTCGCTGTCTCCCAGGCTGGAGTGCAGTGGCGCGATTTCGGCTTACTGCAAGCTCCGCCTCCCGGGTTCACGCCATTCTCCTGCCTCAGCCTCCCAAGTAGCTG
>NW_012110807.1:2152070-2158221 GCF_000951045.1 Mandrillus leucophaeus | reverse complement strand
CCACTCCTTACACACACTCCTCACACACACTCCTCACACACACACTCCTCGCACACCACTCCTTACACACACTCCTCACACACACTCCTCACACAAACACTCATGCACTTATCACACACACTCTTCACACACACACATTCCTCACACACACTCACGCACTTCTCACACACTTCTTACACACACATACTCCTCTCACACACACACTTCTCATACACACCCTCCTCACACACACACTCATACACACTCACACACTCCTCACACGCACTCACACACTCCTCACACATCCTCACACACTCACACACTCCCTACACACCCACTGCTCACACACACACTCCTCACCCACACTCACTCCTCACACACTCCTCACACATGCCTCACACACTCATGCACTTCTCACACACACTCCACACACACACTCCTCACAAACTCATGCACTTTTCACACACACTCTTCACACACACACACCCCTCACACACACACGCACTTCTCACACACTTCTTACACACACATACTCCTCACACACACACTTCTCATACACACCCTCCTCACACACACACTCCTCACACACTCACACTCCGTGCTCACCCCTTTCCAGCAGCCACTGGAGGCTCTCCCTCCTGCCGTCTTGAATGTCTGCTGCTGCACAGAGGCTCTGGGGGCTCCCCTGGGGACCTCTGCGCCCTCACCTGACCCTGCCCAGGTGGGCGTCCTCCACCTGTGCCGCACCAAGGGGCCTGGAGGGGGGCAGGCGCTGCTCAAGGAGGCGCCACAGCCCTGGGTGGGGCTGGGATTTGGCCCTGGTCTCGGGGCCAGCCGGTCTCCAGGAGTGGCCTAACTCAGAGAATGAGACTGATTCCAAAATGTCGCGGCTACCACAGGTCCTCGCCTGAGAGCAGACGGCACTGTGGGGTGGGGGCTGGCATGTGCAGTCGGGGGTCATCTGCCCTTCCTGCCAGCCTGGGGGCTCCTGTTCGGCTGCCTGGCTCCTCCGGCATCCGGGCGCCCGACAGAGACCCTCGGAGACTCCCATCGTGTGGGGAGGGGGCGCAGGCAATCGCACGTGTCATGGGCCAGGCTCCTTGCTGGCTGGAGCTGAGGCCCAGGGAGCCAAGCCAGGCCGGAGTGCGTGGTCTAGCAGAGGAAATCCGTGCAATTCTTCACAACCGGATGTCACTTCCTGCCCGTGACAGACGCCGGGAGAGGCTTAGGCAGTCAATAATGGGGTGATTGGAGCCAGTCTAGGGGGAGGTTGGGGAAGGCTTCCTAGAGGGATTGGCATCAGGGCCTACATCTGGAGAATGAGTGGGAGTTGCCTGGGTGAAGAAAAAGGGAACAGCATTGCAGCTTCAGGGGAACAGCACGTGCAAAGGGCCTGTGCAGGGAGGGACCGGGGAAGTAAAGGGAGAGAGAAGGCCTGCGAGGTGGAGCCCAGTGACCTGGGGGGAGGTGAGTCTTCCAGATGAGGCTGGAAAGGTTCCCAAGGGCTGGGCCGTGCGGGGCCCTAAGGCCATAATGAAGACGCTTGTCTTTATCCAGCACAGGTTTGTGCTCAGAAGTCCCTACACCAGCCGCTGCGTGATGGAAAGTAGGAGTCAAAACACGGAGGCCGGCAGAAAATCAAGAGGCCAGTCCCGTGCGCAGGCAAGAGGCCTCAAGGATGTATTAGCTGGTAAGAATATGAAAGAAAAAAAAAAGAAAAAGACCAAAGACTGCAGCACAGCAGCGACAATAACATTCAGTCCTTGTTTATAAACTGGAGGAACCTTGGAGAGTCTTAGTTTATGGACTGGTTTTAAGATGAGGAAACCAGAGACCAAAGAGAGGAAATGGATTGCCCCTCAGTGGGCAAAAGATATTCATTTCACAAATATTATTTATTTATTTATTTATCATTATTTTTGAGACAGAGTTTCGCTCTTGTTGCCCAGACTAGAATACAATGGCGCGATCTCGGCTCACCACAACCTCCGCCTCCCGGGTTCTAGCGATTCTCTTGCCTCAGCCTCCAGAGTAGCTGGGACTACAGGCATGCGCCACCACGCCTGGCTAATGTTGTATTTTTAGTAGAGATGAGATTTCTCCATGTTGGTCAGGCTGGTCTCAAACTCCCGACCTCAGGTGATCCGCCCACCTCAGCCTCCCAAAGTGCTGGGTTTACAGGCATGAGCCACCAGACCTGGCTATTTATTATTTTTGAGACAAGGTCTCGCTCTGTCACTTGTCGCTCTAGAGTGCAGTGGCAAGATCTCAGCTCACTGCAATCTCCGCCTCCCAAACTCAAGTGATCTTCCCTCCTCGGCCTCCCATAGTGTTGGGATTACAGGTGTGAGCCACCATGCCTGGCCCTAATAAACATTTATTGAGCACCTACTAGGTGCCCAGGCACTGTGCCAGGGGTGGGGGATATAAAGATGAGTGAGAGACCTGTCCTGCGCTACTAGGGGTGCACTGGGAACAAACTGTGTGTTCTGAATGCAGGAAGGAGGAGAGGAAGAAAGGCAGGAGGGAGGCGGGAGAGAGGAAAGAGATGATAATGATCATGACAAAATTCTACTTACTGAGCATTTTCCAGCGCCAGACATTGTGTGGAGCCTTCTGTAAGCAGGAGCTTGCTAATTGCTGCAAGGCTGCTCACAAGGGCTGCTATGCCATTTTACAGATGACAGGATTAGGGTCAGGGAGGGGAAGTGACCTGCTCCAGGCCACACAGTCATGGGCTGCCTCACCCCAGGCATGAGTAAGAGACAGGGCCCGCTGTCTGGGCTCCCAGGCCAGGCCAGGCCCTTATCCCCTCTTCCCCCAGAGCCTCTGCTCTGACCTCCTCCTGGCCTGACCAGGGGCCCAAGGAACGAGCTAAGGGGATGGGGACTAGGGACGCCAGAAGGGCCACTGGGCTGGTGACCCTGGGAAGTTCTGCCCCTTCCCCCTCCAGTGGAAGGGCCCAGGCTGGGCAGATGGAAGGCACAGAGAGATCAGGAAGGAAAGATGAAGCAGAATGTATTGGCACTGCTGGCATCTACCTCCCCTCTCACCCTTCACTCTCTCTATCCTCCCTCTCTCCTCACAATAAGGCATCCTCAGTAAGGCCACAGTCTACACAGGAAAAAGGGTTCTGGATGGGGAGTGGGCACTCTGTCCATCTCCCTTTCTCCAGCCCCTCTCCAAGGCACAGTCTTGGCCAAATCATGTGTCTGCTCCCATCACCTTTGCACACATACTGCAGACCCCTTCTGCACTGACAGCTTCCTTGCTCATGCATCCAGATATGTGCATTCATCCATTCATTCATTCAACAAAAGTGTTCTGAGCCTCTACTCCGGGCTAGGCCCCATGTCAGGCACTGGGGACAGGGGACACATGGCCTCAGAGTGAAGAGAGATGTCATGAGTGATTATTGTAGATGTAGTTAGTGCTGAGACCAAGGGAGCAAATGGGGGACGGAGATGCCATGGAGTAAAAGGGGAGAGGCAATCACTCCAGTGGGGTAGCAGTCAGGGAAGGCTACCTGGAGGAGGTGATAAACTCAAAGACTGAGTAGGAGCTAGTCAGGGAGGAGGACTGAGGATAAGTGTTCCAGAAGGAATGGCGTGGGTGAAGGCCTGGACTGCCATGAAACATGACCTGCTTAAGGAATGGATAGGAGGATGGCAGGCCTAGGTCACATGGTGCAAACTGGGGAGTTGGGGGGATGAGGCCAAGAGGCTGGCAGGTGCCAGGCCGGGCAGGGTCGTGCTGGCCATGGTGAAGATTTCAACTTCTCCCTGGAGCAACGGGGGGCTCTGAGCAGGGGAGTGACATGGCAAAGGCGAATTTCAGAATGCTCATCTGGGCTGCAGATATACCTGCACATGTATACCTCATGTGCCTTCTTGTACACACAGGCTTGCAATGTGTACCTGTACATGCATACCTGTATATAAGCACACCTGCATACATGCATACCTGCACACCCAGACACCCACAGGGGTGCACCTAAGCACCCAGCACTGAGCCGAGCTCTTCACAAACATGGCATCCCATTGGGTCCTCCAGGTAAGTTCATCCTGTTATCTCCATTTTACAGAGGAGGAAGCTGAGGCTGGGAGAGGTGGAGGGACTTGCCCAAGTCACACAAAGGATAACTCAGCAGAGCTGAGAATTGGCACCCAGGGCAGCTGGAGTCCATCCTGAGCTTGTCACCGCTGGGCTCGGAGACCTCCTGGTGAAGAGGGACAGTGGCAGAGACAGCCTGAAACAGAGAAACCCAGCAACACTACTTTCTAAGGACATTTTTCCGGCTCATTTGGAATCCTGAGCCTCCTGCTCGTCCTGTAGGCCACACCCAGCAGACAGGCAGGTTTCATTTCCTGGAGAAACCACAGATGGAAAGTCCCAGACATGGGCTCCATGTGACCTGGTAGCCTTAAGAAGCTCCCCTCACCGCCCCTCAGCCCTTTAACCATTTACAAAGCAGGGCCACACAGACCATCTATTTTCTTTCTGGAACATCAGAGCTGGCTAGGAACTGGGAGAAGAGCTGGAGCAACACCCTGCATCCATTTCCTCCTGTTGCCATAACAACCGATCACAAAGTCAGTGGCTTAAATAACACAGATTTACTCTCTTACAGTCTGGAGTAAGAGACAAGACATCAGCGGGGCTATGTTGCTTCCAGAGGCCCTAGGGAAATCGGTTTCCTTGCACTTCCAGCTTCTAGTGGCCGCCCGCATTCCTTGGCTTGTGGCCTCATCCTCCTTCTTCAAAGCCAGGTGTGTAGCATCTTCTGGCTCTTCTCTCTTGCTCTGACCTTCCTGCCTCTCTGTTGCAAGGATCCACTTTTGTGGCTAGAATGGGTCCTTCCTCCCCAGCCTGAATGTGATGACCACCTCCTCCATGGCCCCCTATTGCCCAGGGCAAGAATGGGGTCCATCACTGCTGCCCAGAGCATAGGGAGACCCTGTCCAGGTTTCCTGGGAAGGCATCAAGATGTTCCTGAGGCTCAAAGAAAAAAAAATGGCTGGGCATGGTGGCTCACGTCTGTGATCTGAGGTCTTTGGGAGACCAAGGCAGGAGGACCACTTGAGCCCAGGAGTTTGAAACCAGCTTGGACAATGATGGGCAAACCCCATCTCTACAAAAAATAAAAAATTATCTGGATGTGGTGGCACACACCTGTAGTCCCCAACTAGTTTGAAGCAAGAAGATCACTTGAGGCCTTGAGGCTGGCAGGTTAGGGCTGCAGTCAGCCATGACTGGTCCACTGCAGTCCAGCCTGGGCAACAGAGTGAGACCCTATCTCAAAAAAAAATAAATAAAGATGCTCCCAAGGGTGCTGGGCTCTGTGGGCCCAGGCCTGTGGTCCTGCTCCACAGGCCAAGAAAGAGCTGGTCTAAGGGAGAGCTGAAACTTGCTCTGACGGGGACTCCAAAGTCCCTACAGATTCTGCAGATTCTCCTAGGAATCTGGTTTCGGGAATGGTCCCAGGAGCTGATTAGTTGGGCCACACTAGGCTCTGGATCTCCCTTCTGGTTGGAAAGGGAGGGGACTCCAGGGCCTGGGACCAAGGGCATGTCCAGGGAGCTTGGAGCAGGGAAGGCCTGCCCTGCCCTGTACCTGCTGGGCAGTACAGAAGGACTCTTGCTCCCTCTCTGAGGCTCAGGGGTCTGTTAGGAAGATGGGGATACCCTCAAAGCCCCCCTCCTGGGTCCTGTGGGTCAGTGCAACTTGTTGAGCATGACTTGTGTGTTTAGAAGAGGCAGGGATGCCAGGGAAAAACCTCGTGCTTAGCAGACATGGGCCTTCATGGGGCTTCCATGCTACCATGAAGACCATGGCCCTGCATGGGTCCTGGAGAGAAGGGGATGTGAAGGAGAACTGCTGCTCGCTTGCAGCTCGGCTGACACCCAGCACAAGCCAAAAGATCTTTGTGGTTCCAAGGCACTGAGACATGGAGGTTGTTCATTACCACAGCACAGTCCATCAAGAGGTGACCAACACGCTCTCCCCAGCTGCATTTGGTTGCAGCTGGTGCACTCCCTGTCGGCCCTCTTTCTCACCTCCCTCTGCTGTTAGGGACTCTACAGCCCAGGACCCCAGGCTGGAGAAATCAGCAAGCTAGTTGATTTCTCCCTCTCCCTCAATTTCCACAATTCTTCAGTTACTGGGGTCAGGC
>NW_012110807.1:2148849-2152020 GCF_000951045.1 Mandrillus leucophaeus | reverse complement strand
GAAGGAGAACTGCTGCTCGCTTGCAGCTCGGCTGACACCCAGCACAAGCCAAAAGATCTTTGTGGTTCCAAGGCACTGAGACATGGAGGTTGTTCATTACCACAGCACAGTCCATCAAGAGGTGACCAACACGCTCTCCCCAGCTGCATTTGGTTGCAGCTGGTGCACTCCCTGTCGGCCCTCTTTCTCACCTCCCTCTGCTGTTAGGGACTCTACAGCCCAGGACCCCAGGCTGGAGAAATCAGCAAGCTAGTTGATTTCTCCCTCTCCCTCAATTTCCACAATTCTTCAGTTACTGGGGTCAGGCTATTGTGCAGTCCAGAACTCCTCCCACTTAGCGATCGGCTCTTCCCCAACCCCTCCCCAACCTCCCTTCCCTGCAGCCCCAAAACTCCCTGCTTGCTGGGCATAGTATCTGCACCCCAATTACGGGGGCAGAACAGAGGTCCCTCATCTGGGGTATGCCATGAGTAGAACTCAGGACATTCATGACCTTGGATGGAGAAAGAAAAAAATCCCATCTCCATTTTCTCTAAGGTCTAACTACAGTTTAGTATTTCCTTCCATGATGATCACACCCAGCAAAGCCAGGAGTCAGCAGGACCTGCAGCACCGTTACCAACAGAAATCACAGCTGTCTTCCCATCACATCAAAGCTGGTGCAGATTTCTCAAAATCTCACTCATCACTCCGTTACAGACCCGCCACCACATCTTGTTAATGCTTAGTAAAGAGGCACATTTATTATCACATCACAAATGTGATTTATTTTTTCTTTTTTTTTCTTTTTTAGATGGAGTCTCACTCTGTCACCCAGGCTGGAGTGCAGTGGTGCGATCTCGGCTCACTGCAGCCACCTCCTCTCAGGTTCAAGCGATTCTCCTGCTTCTGCCTCCTGAGTAGCTGGGATTACAGGTACATGCCACCATGCTCCACTAATTTTTGTATTTTTGGTAGAGATGGGGTTTCACCATGTTGGCCAGGCTGGTCTGGAACTCCTGATCCAGCCGCCTCGGACTCCCAAAGTGTCGGGATTACAGGTGTGAGCCACCACACCCTGCCACAAATGTGGTTTTTAAATGTGGTTTTTAAAAATATCTTGGTAGCCATATTTCCCATGACCTGGTTTCCTGTGTAATCGTATGTATTTGTTATGCATGTACAAAGAAGATAGGGCATAAAGGTGTCACCAGATGCCACAGCGGCCAACAGCACAGAAAAGGTCACAACCACCCACTGCAGAGAAAGGCACTGGGGACCTTGGCTATGTGGACAAGAACCAGGAGCCTTGGGCTTCCCAGGCAAAGCTGGGAAGCCTGCAGGGAAGCCTGCAGGGACCTGACAGGTGGATATCCTGGTGCCCAAGGCAGGGCTGGGTGGGGGAGAGAGTGGCACCCTTAGACTGTCTGAGGTCTCTCTCCCTAGAGGACAGTAGTACCACAGGTTGGAAGTCAGGTCTTTCCAGAGTCCCCGTGACCTTCTCTTTCTGCACAAAACCCAGACTGAGTAGGAAAATGTCCCCAGGAATAAGCAGCCACTGCCCAAGGGAGAGAGCTAGAGACACGCTGGGCAGGCTACATCCCTGGGCTTCTCTGGGACCCGACAAGAACCTGTCCATCCCTTCACCTCCACTAATATCAGGGCATTCCAGGAGTCTTGGCAGGGCCACCCCAGCCTCTGCTCTGCCCTGGAAAGTCCTCGTATCACACTGACTCAGTTTCAGTTTTGGAAGGAAGTCAGAGGTTGCCTCCATGTCCCTTCTCTCCACTGGTTCTGTGGAACCCTCCATCATAGATGTCCCTGCCCTTCCTTCCCCTGTCAGGAGCAAAACTCCCGCCCCTCCAGGAGCTGGCCTCTCTAAGTCCTCTTGCCTCAGGCCAGGCTCAGCCCTGGAGGCCACAGCTCAGGCCCTGGGCCAGCCGAAGGGGCAGGGTGAGGAACCTACATTGTTCTGTGCCCAGTCCCTTTAAGAGGCCCATACAGACAAGAGCAAATTCAGTAGGTTGAGTCATCCACTCTATAGTGATTAAGCAGGGATGGTGGAGAAGGAGAGAGTGTCAGCTCTGGGACCAGGTGGCCCTAGATTGAAATCCTAGCTCTGCTATTTACCAGCCGGGTGGCCTTGGGTAGGTGATTTGACCAACACCGTTCCTCTGTTTCCCCACCTTGAGTGTTATTGCAAGGATTAAATGAATTACTACAAAGTACTAAAGTACTAAAGTAAAGTACTAAATATATATATATCAGCTATTATTATTATTACTACTACTATTATTATGAACCAGGAGGTGGGGACTGTGACATAGGCTGCTGAGTCTCTTCTCTCCTCTTCCATAAGAATAGCCTACCCCATCCTTAGCTGGGCATATGGCCACCTGACCCAAAACTACATTTCCCAGCATCCCTTGCTGCTAGATATGGCCATGTGATCAAGTTCTGGCCAATAAGATGCCAGGAGAAGTGGTTTGGCCCACATCCTGGGAGTTTTCTTTAAAGGACAGGGGCAATCCCTTCTCCCCTTTTTCTCCTTTCTGCTGACCAGAATGTGAGCATGGAGTCTGGAGCAGGAGCAGCTGTTGTGCACTGTGAGGTTGAAGCCGTGTGTTGAGAATAGCAGAGCAACAAAGCAATAGGAACTGGAGGCCCCAGGGGCCATGAAGCCCCTACCAGCCCTGCACTGCTTAGATTTACTTGAGCAAGAAATAAACCCTTGATTGTTTAAACCAGTGTTATTTGAGGTCTGCCCTATTTGAAGCACAACCAAATCCTCTTTAACACAGGCACAGCAGTGAGTAACATGCACGGCCCCTGCCCTCTGGGAATCACAGTCTAGTTGGGGAGAGAGACAATAATCATGTAAACAAAGAAGGAGGTCGTTGTGGTTATGAAAAGAGCTATGAACGATGGGCCAGAGAATGTGGTGGAGAGTGGAGGAGGCACGGACCGGCCCTGGGAGGACTCTTGGAGAAGGAGACAGCTAGCTACCATCTAACGGGGAAGAGCAAGGAAGAGCGTCCCTGCAAAGGTAATGAAGTTGCACAGAAAGAGGCTGTTCAGCTCTGTGATTCAGAGCACAGGCCTCAAGAGTCAGGGGTCCTGGGCCCCTGGCCTGGCCCTGCCTCTCCCCCGGTGTGGGACCCCTGGTGTGGGACACTCCCCTCTCCCCTCTCT
>NW_012110807.1:2146357-2147124 GCF_000951045.1 Mandrillus leucophaeus | reverse complement strand
GCCTTAAGAAGCTCCCCTCACCGCCCCTCAGCCCTTTAACCATTTACAAAGCAGGGCCACACAGACCATCTATTTTCTTTCTGGAACATCAGAGCCGGCTAGGAACTGGGAGAAGAGCTGGAGCAACACCCTGCATCCATTTCCTCTTGTTGCCATAACAACCGATCACAAAGTCAGTGGCTTAAACAACACAGATTTACTCTCTTACAGTCTGGAGTAAGAGTCAAGACATCAGCGGGGCCGTGTTGCTTCCAGAGGCCCTAGGGAAATCCGTTTCCTTGCACTTCCAGCTTCTAGTGGCCGCCCGCATTCCTTGGCTCGTGGCCTCATCCTCCTTCTTTAAAGCCAGGTGTGTAGCATCTTCTGGCTCCTCTCTCTTGCTCTTACCTTCCTGCCTCTCTGTTGCAAGGATCCACTTTTGTGGCTAGAAATGGGTCCTTCCTCCCCAGCCTGAATGTGATGACCACCTCCTCCATGGTCCCCTATTGCCCAGGGCAAGAATGGGGCCCATCCCTGCTGCCCAGAGGATAGGGAGACCCTGTCCAGGTTTCCTGGGAAGGCATCAAGATGTTCCTGAGGCTCAAAGAAAAAAAATGGCTAGGCATGGTGGCTCACGCCTGTGATCTGAGGTCTTTGGGAGACCAAGGCAGGAGGACCGCTTGAGCCCAGGAATTTGAAACCAGCTTGGACAATGATGGGCAAACCCCATCTCTACAAAAAATAAAAAATTATCTGGATGTGGTGGCACACACCTGTAGTCCCCAACT
>NW_012110807.1:2142365-2144029 GCF_000951045.1 Mandrillus leucophaeus | reverse complement strand
GGCTGGATTCTACTGGTGCCCAGGTCCTGCAAGACCCCACTCAACCAGGGCCCTAGCAGATCCCCTGCCACCACTTTGCCTTTGCCACATTGACCTGCCCTTCCCTCAACAGCAAACCTTTCTTCTGTCTCCCCTCATACAAGCCAGCTCACAGTTCCCGCTGCTCCCTACTCTTCCCCTCCCTCCACTCACTCTTCTTAGCCCTAACCTTTGCTTTCAACTCAACCATGTCACTTCCTCCCAGAAGCCTTCCCTGATGTCTGTGGCTGGTTTAGGGCCTTTACGCTGAGCCGCCTGTAGTCTCGCCATCATAGCACACATTTGTGGGTCTCTTTGATTCATGTCTGTTTCACTATACAGTGAGCCTATCCTGTCCACAGAGGTATCCACAGCATTAGCACAGGGCCAGTACATAGTAGGTGCTCAGGAACGAAGGAGGAGACTTAGTCCAGCCCTCCAGGAAAGATGAGAAAACCAGCTGAGAAGCTGGGCCCAGCAGGGTCAGGTCTCCTGTCTGCTGCCCCCAGGGGGAGCCCCCCATTCGGCCTCCCCTCTCCCCTCTGCCTGCTGAACCTGGCACTGGAGTTGGGTAGGAGTGGGGGAGTGGGAGTTGGTGGTAGGAGCTGCAGATAGAATCCCCCAGGGAGGCAGAGGCGAGAACACTGAGCTCCCAGATCTCCAGAAGAGATAGAGCTGGCAGGGAAGGAGGCGGATGAAGCTCACATCTGGTTCCACCCACCCAGGCTGTGGCTCCCATGGGCAGCACCGCCCTCCCTGCCCCAGGACTAACCCCTGCCCGCCTCTTCCCTCCTCCCCACACTCTCTGCCTTCCTAGGGAGGCATAGGGCCCCTTCCAGGGCTGCAGATTTAGCCCCAGATTTGTATGTGTGCATACAGCCCAGTTATATGTGCTGTGTGCACATCAGAAACTAACTCCTGAGAGCTGACATCGAACCCCACTTTGAGACCTGAGGCCAATTTGCTGTTGTGTTAAATGTACTGAGCCACCGCTCACCCCGGACAAACGGACGGCACCTGGGCCTCTTACCTCCCAGGTGGAATGGAGTTCCAGGTTTGACCTTGTTGGGATAGAAACATTAAGGAAAGCGGCCAGTAGCAGTGGCTCACTCCTGTAATCCCAGCACACTAGGCGGCCGAGGCGGGTGGATCATTTGTCAAGAGTTGGAGACCAATCCGGCCAACATGGTGAAACCCCATCTCTACTAAATACAAAAAATTATCTGGGTGTGGTGGCAGACACCTACAATCCCAGCTACTAGGGAGGCTGAGGCAGGACAATCACTTGAACTCGGGAGGCAGAGGTTGCAGTGAGGGGAGATCACACTACTGCACTCCAACCTGGGCAACAAGAGTGAAACTCCGTCTCAAAAAAAAGAAGGAAAGAATCAGGGAGAAGATAGCTCTACCGTGGAGATGGATTTATTGAGAGTAAACCTGAGAAGGGCTCTGGCCGGCAGGATCTGGAGCAAGCTACTCTTACAACCTGAGGCTTTTTAAAGAGCGGGGTGGAGGAAGTGCGCTTTGAAAGAAGATCCTATTGGGAAGGAATTGGGGAAAGGCTGGCTAGTTATGACTACTGGGGACTTTGTTAGGCTCTGTTGCAGTTAGGGCCTATGCTCTGTTGAAGCTATGGGCGGGGCTGA
>NW_012110807.1:2138802-2142315 GCF_000951045.1 Mandrillus leucophaeus | reverse complement strand
GGGCGGGGCTGACATTTTCGGACATGGAAACTTGATACTTTGAGATGGTGGAGGCTGGGCCCAGTGGCTCATGCCTGTAATCCCAGCACTTTGGGAGATCAAGGTGGGCTCACCTGATCACCTGAGGTCGGGAGTTCCAGACCAGCCTGACCAACATGGAGAAACCCCGTCTCTACTAAAAATACAAAATTAGCCGGGCGTGGTGGTTTGTGCCTGTAATCCCAGCTACTTGGGAGGCTGAGACAGGAGAATCGCTTGAACCCAGAAGGTGGAGGTTGAGGTGAGCAGAGATTGCGCCACTGCACTGTAGCCTGGGCAACAAGAGTGAAACTCCATCTCCAAAAAAAAAAAAAAAAAGATGGTGGAGTCTCGTTAAGATGGCAGCAGTCTTGTCCTATCCATCCAGACTCTTTGGTGAGATAGGGAGATGGGCTGGCGTGATTTTTCTGGCTACTTCCTGCTGAAAGGGGGCCGTGAGATTGCTGGTTTAGGATTGACTGGAGGAGTAGCACCGTCTTCAGGTGTTATTGGGAGGCAACTGTGAGATGGCTGAGATCCTGTTGGTGAGGAACATTGAACCAGGAACTGATTTGGTTTTCTTGTCGCTCCCTCATTCTTTGAGCTCTTTCCTTAAGGTTTGGATGGCATCCCTTACCAAGCCTGGCTGGTTGACACAGAAGCAGCATTCTTTCCCTCGAGAGAGGCAGAGACCTCCCTGCTCTGTTGTAAGGAGGTCGAGCCCTCTCTGGTTTTGGAGGACTTCTCCCGCTAGGGAGTCTAGCTGGTCTTGAATTCTTACAAGGCCCTTGGCTATATATTCTGAGGATTCTTGTAGGTCTGTGGAGAGAGCCTTAAAATATGAGAGTGAAGTGGCTAATCCCCCAGCTCTTAAACCAATGCCTGAGCTGATGCCCAGAATAGCCAATAAGGCGATGTCTGTTGGCATGCTGAGTGGAAGGCACCGGCAGGGATGGGTTAGGGGGAATTATTCTGAAGATTGGAGAAAGGGGGGCCAGAGTACAGGTGCCTGTCCAATTGGTTGGGAGGCGGAGGTAAGTGTTGGTGCCACGCAGGAAAGACAAGCCTGCTTCGGAAATGCAGGTAGAGATATGAAGGGAAAAAAGGTGGATTAAGGGCCTTTGGTTGTTTGTGGTGGGTTCCTGGCTCCAAACAGACAGTGTAGACGCAAGGAGGTTCTGATGATTGTGAAGATGTGTTTGGAGTCGACCTTTGAACATTTGATGCGCTCTGAAGTGGCACCAGTTTTGGATAGCCACGGATAGAGATGTGTGTTGGGGACAGAGCGATTAAAGGAGGTAGCTGTGACTGTTGGGGGCTCTGTAAAGCGAACTGGTTGGAGGAACAACCCGTTGGCCTCTGGTGAAACTTGGTATTCAACCTGGTTAGTTTGATGGTCTGTGGGGTGCTGGATAGAAATGGTTTTGTTACATTCTCCTGAAGTGAGGGATCCTACGGGGGACGTGCCCTGTGTGGCTGAAAAACAGAGTGGAGCCCGTTGAAGGAGAGGAATATGAAGAGTAAAGGGTCCTTCAACAGAGGGGGCGGGGGAGCATATTTTGTGTTTTGTTTTTGAGATGGGGTCTCGCTCTGTCACCCAGGCTGGAGTGCAGTGTTGCCATCTTGGCTCACTGCAACCTCCGCCTCCCGGGTTCAAGCAATTCTCCTGCCTCGGCTCCCCGAGTAGCTGGGATTACAGGTGTGCGTCACCACATCCGGCTAAAATTTCATATTTTTAGTAGAGATGGGGTTTCACCATGTTGGTCAGGCTGCTCCTGAACTCCCGACCTCAAGCCATCTGCCCACCTCGCCTCCCAAAGTGTTGGGATTACAGGCGTGAGCCACAGCGCCTGGCTGTGGGCATATTTTGTTACAGAGTTATAATATGTTTGGAACAGTTTGTTGGCTTGGTTAGCAAATTGGGTAGGGTAATTGCCAAGTAGAGTGTCTGCCCTTTCAAAGAAGGAAGACCGCTTTTGGAGTTTATAAGTCAGGAACGTTTTTTGAGTTAACATTGTAGGGAGAAGCGCCGGTAGGGCTGTAGGTGCCGACAATGAGGACAGCGATAGGCACATCCAACAATTATGGGCATAGGAAGTATTAGCTTGCCCCAGCAGGAGCTGAGTGAGATTCAAAGAACGTTCCAGAGGCTTAGCGATGAGGAGTGACTTGATGCGGGCTGAAGATCCCATTGTAGTGAGGAAAAGTAAACTTAGGGGAGAAGGAACATCAGGCAGAAGGAAAAGAAAGTTATTTGGGTGGGGGAGAGATCCTAGGAGGTACCTTGAAGCCATAAGTCCCACAGAAGGTTAAAGATTTGATTAGGGGAAACTAGAGGCTCCTCGTGAGGGGACAAGGTAACATCTGAGCTAAGGAGCGTGAGGAAGAGGCAAAAATTGTAGGGACAAAGTGACATAGAAGATTGATAGGCTTTTATTTATTTTTATATTTGAGATGGAGTCCGTCTCTGTCACCAGGCTGGAGTGCAGTGGCACGATCTCAGCTCACCGCAACCTCCATCTCCCGGGTTCAAGCAATTCTCCTGTGTCAGCCTCCTGAGTAGCTGAGATTACAGGCGCAGACCACCATGACTGGCTAAGTTTTGTATTTTTAGTAGAGATGGGGTTTCACCATATTGGTCAGGCTGGTCTCGAGCTTCTGATCTCATGATCCACCTGCCTCGGCCTCCCAAAGTGTTGGGATTACAGGCATGAGCCACCGCGCCCGGGTGATAGGCTTTTAATAGAGAGGTTTAGGTGGAAGTTTCTTCTTTGGGAATCCTGGTTAGGCAGACAGATGTAGGCCCCGTGGAAACACAGGAAAAGATTGAGAGGGTTTTACTCTGAGTTGGTGGGGGGCTGGATGGTTTTTTGAGGGATCAGGGGTGGAACCGATTAGGAATTCCCTTGAGCTTAGTGGCCATGGGGTAGCTAGAATAATCTAATAAGGGCCGTCTCGCTTGGGTTAAGAGGGTTGCCGGGGATTTCTGTTGGGGTTTGGAGAACCTAGTCTCCCTGATGGAGAGAGGGGTCATCTATGCTTGGGAGTGGTTGGGGTAAGGTGTGGTTCACATATTTCCAAATGAAACTTCGGACTGCCTGTAGGAGCAGAGTAACGAGGGAATCGGGCGGTGAAGGGGATTTTTGAGATGGCGTAAAAGAGACCAGAGGTCTCCCGGACATGAATTAAATGCGCTAATCATTAGGGGTTTGCGAGGGAGAGCCCTAATTTTGAGAAGGACGAAGGGCAATAAGGTGGTCCAGTCTTTGTGGGTTTGTAAGGAGAATTTTGTGAGAGTATTTTTTAGAATGCCATTCATCCTTTCTACCTTCCCAGAAGATGGAGGTCAGTAAGGAATACGGAATTTCTAGGTAATATGAAGGGCTTTTATAAGATTTGGGGAGGCCGGGCCTGGTGGCTCATGCCTGTAATCCCAGCACTTTGGGAGGCCAAGGCGGGTGGATCACCTGAGGTCAGGAGTTCGAGACCAGCCTG
>NW_012110807.1:2121271-2137087 GCF_000951045.1 Mandrillus leucophaeus | reverse complement strand
TAGAGGCTTCTATGACTCTTTAGGGAGGGAGGACAGGGATGTCATCACTGTATCCTTCCATGATAGCATACCCTGCTGAGAAAGGAGGAACTCTGGACACACTGCTGTCTAGAAACCAGCCTGGAGCTCCCTTTATAGGTGTGTTGGTTAAATGATGGAACGTGATAAGGGAGTCATCAGTGATATTGGTGCAGGAGTGCAGGGATGACTCTAAGAGGGGTGTTGAGGGTACAAGGGTGGTGGGGTTGGGAGGGGAGCATCTACGGAGGGAGAGAAAGGATTGGAGAATGGTTGAGTGCTGGGTCTGGATGCAGGAAGGGGATACTGTTTGAAGTGCCCTGTGGCTGAGCATATCTTGCAAGTCATGTGATGAATAAACTTGCCGGGGTTTATAGAAGGTGAACTTTTGTGCCTCTGGGATAATTAAAGAGGCTGTGGCTAAAATTTTCAGGCAAAGAGGCCAACTTTTATAGATAACATCTAGCTGCTTGGAGAAGTATGCAACAGGTTGCAGAGAGTCCCCTGTGGACTGCGCCAAAAGGCCTAACGCTCGGTTTTGGGAGCTGTGTAAGTATAAATGGAAAGGTCAGCTGGGGTTAAGGAGACCCAAAGCAGGAGCCCGGGTTAGAGCTTCTTTTAGGTGGGACAAAGCATGATGAAGTTCAGGGGTAGGGACAATAAGCTCAGCAAGGTTTCCCTTTGAGGCCTCCTATAATGACTTGGCAATAACTACAAAATTGGCAATCCATACCTGGAAATACCCGATGAGTCCCAAGAAAGACAGACAGTCTCTTTTGGTATGAGGGAATGGGATGCTCTGGACCATCTGCTTGTGTGTTGAGGGAATTTCCCAAGTGGCACGGGTAATCATGAGGCCCAGGTATGAAACTCTGGAGGAAGCTAATTGGGCCTTTTTTTTTTTTTTTTTGGACACCTGGTAGCTGTACTGGGTGAGGGAGTTTAAAAGGGTGACAGTATGCTGAATAGAGAGTTCCTCTGAAGGGGAACAGAGCAGCAGGTCATCGACATAGTGAAGGAGGAGGTGAGGTGTTAGGCAAAGCTTAGAGAGGTCTGCTTGAAGGGCTTGTCCAAAAAAGTTGGGGGGCTGTACCTGAAACCCTGGGGGAGGACAGTCCATGCGAGCTGTTGGGAAATGTTGGTATCTGGATCCATCCGGGTAAAAGCAAACAGGTTTTGGGAGGAAGGGTGTAGAGGTGTAGCGAAAAAGGCATCTTTAAGGTCTAGTACTGAAAAATGGCTGGTATGAGGGGTGATTCTGGAGAGGAGTGTATAGGGATTAGGAATGACTGGGTGTGTAGGGATGACAGCAGAATTGATTTGATGAAGGTCCTGGACAAGCCGGTAGGACCCGTCCAGTTTCCAGATGGGGAGAGTAGCGGTGTTATGAGGGGAATGGGTTGGAATGAGGATGTTGGCAGTTAACAGTTGGGAGACGATGGGCGTGAGTCCCCGAAGCTTCTCAGGGCTGAGGGAATACTGTCAGACTGTAATCTAATGAGAAGGATCTTTTAATGAAATTTTAATGGGGAGTGGTGGGCCGCTATGATTGGATAATTTGTATCCCAAACAATAGGATTTGTTTGAGTGATAATGCTAAGGTCAGGTGTTGGCTCCTTATCTTCAGGTAGGGAGAATTTTGGTTCCTGGCATAAAAGTAAGTGAGGATGGCTTTGGCCAAGAGCCCAAAGGTGGAGGAAGCCACTCATTTGTGCAACAGGTCTCTACTGAGAAGAGGCACAGGGCAATGTGGGATTAACAGGAAGGAATGTATAAGGGTGACGTCCCGAAAGGACCAATGTAAGGGGGGTGTTTGGAGGGGAGTTTTCTGAATGCCCTTTATGCCAACAACAGAGATTGAGGAACGAATTAGAGGTGTGGGGAACAATCTTGGCAGAGGGAAGGACGTGAGCAAAGGTTAATGAAGGAACTTCTTGCCGTTTGCTATTTCGATAAATGAAGTTATCTAAATCCCTTAAAACTTGGTGGTCGAATGTACTGTTTTCAGGCCAGTGGTTGCCCTTGTCCAATTTGTACTGAGGCCAGGCAGTATTGCAAACGAATATAAGACACTTCACTTTAATGTCCCCCTTTATACCAAGTTGAGAAAGTTTACAAATCAGGAAACCTAGAGGGGAGGAAGGAGGAATTTGAGATTGATTGGAGCCCATTGAGATTTGACAAGGGAAGGTCAGGGGTGTCTGCCATTGGACTAGGCATCCCCAGAAAAAGGGCAGAGATGGGAGATCCTCTCAAGAGGAGGTAGACTGAGGGGAGAGGTCAGGCATCCCTGAACATCACCCTCCCAAGGGCCCTGATGGTCCTGATGGTCCCCAGGGGACCGGAACTGCGGACCTGAGTTTCCTGGGTAGCACAGGAGAGACAAGTAGGGGTAAACCTTACCAATTAGTGTCTGGTGTAGAAGGAACCGGCAAAGGACCTCTCAAACTGAAGCCGTGGGGGAGAAACAGAAAGTAAATTGCCCAGATCCAGCAGTTGGAGGCAAAATTCTGGGTCCCGCAATTTTGAGAACCCATCCGGGGGTATCCCTGGCCAGAGCCTCGAAGTCCTGTCCTGTCAGTCAATTACCCAGGCAAATCACTTTAAAAAAAGACAAAGGGGGCCAGGCACGGTGGCTCACGCCTGTAATCCCAGCACTTTGGGAGGCCGAGATGGGCGGCTGTCTCTTATACACATCTAGATGTGTATAAGAGACAGGTGTTAGCCAAGATGGTCTCAATCTCCTGACCTCGTGATCCACCCACCTTGGCCTCCCAAAGTGCTGGGATTACAGGCGTGAGCCACTGTGCGCCGGCCTGGAGATGGATTTATTAAGAGTAAACCTGAGAAGGGTTTCTGGCCAGCAGGCTAGGGAGCAAGCTTCTCATATAGCCTGAGGCTTTTTAAAGGGCCTGGAGGGGGAAGTGTGCTTTTTGTTTTGTTTTGTTTTGTTTTGTTTTGTTTTTGAGACAGAGTTTCACTCCTGTTGCCCAGGCTGGAGTGCAATGGTGGGATCTCAGCTCACTGCAACCTCCGCCTCCCGGATTCAAGCAATTCTCCTGCCTCAGCCTCCCGAGTAGCTGGGATTACAGGCGCCTGCCACCACAGCCAGCTAATTTTTGTATTTTTAGTAGAGACCGGGTTTCACCATGTTGGCCAGGCTGGTCTTGAACTCCTGACCTCAGATGATCTGCCCACCGCAGCCTCCCAAAGTGCTGGGATTACAGGCCTGAACCACTGCGCCCGGCCCGGAAGTGTGCTTTGAGGAAAGATTCTATGGGGAGGAGTTGAGGAAGTGCTGGCTGGTTGTGACTATGGGGGGACTGTGTGAGGCTCTATTGCAGTTACAGCCTTATGCTCTGTTGAAGCTATGGGCGGGGTTGACATTTGCCGACAGTTTTGAGACATGGAAACTTGATACTTGAAGATGGTGGAGTCTTGTGAAGATGGCGGGGCTCTTGTCCTATCAGACATAGCCTGTTGGAGGCCCCTCTCTCTTGGCTCCTCAGGGGCCGGCATGGCCACCTCAATCCCACCAGCTTTGAGATCTCGACTTCTCTGTGGGCCTCAGTGTCCTCATCTGCAACTTGGAACAAAAACTCAGTCCTCAGCCAGCAGCTCTGGGAAGCTGGGAGAAACCAGGCAATCAGGCCACCAGGTGGGCAGAGGAGAGGGTTCCAGGAGACAGTTGCAAAGTTTCCTGGGACTCTGAGAACAGAGAACCCTGGGGGTGGGGCTGGAGCTTTCTAGGGGCTGCCAGTGGTTGAGCCCAAGGGCCGAGGCAGCAGCTGGGGGCTCTCTGCTGTGAGGAAGAGGTCCCAGCTGGAGGTGGGGAGACGGGTCACCTGGCTTTGCAATCTGATGGGCAGGGAGGAGAAAGAGGCTATGGTGCGCGTGCATGGGTGCATTGGAAGCTATAAGGCTCTAGTGCGCAGGGCCGATGGGCTCTAGGACCCTGGAATTCTCTCAGCAGCCGCCCTCACACTGGCCAGTCCCCAAGGCTTATTAGTATTGTGATCGCTATTATTGAAGGACCCCCTCTCCCTGTCTCCTGCGCCCACCCACAGCTGTCCAGCCTGGGGGATGCGAGGATGCCCTCCAGGTGTTCACAGCTGGGGTTCTGGGCCAGAGATTACCAGAGTCTGAGCAGCCTTGGGGGACGCTGAGGCAGGGGACCGGGGAGGAGGGCACCTGGAAAGCTGGTGGGGAGGCGGTTTATGGGAGGCCCCACAGGAAGAGAGGACGCCCTTCCCTCCCATGCCCCGCAGGGAGGAGCTGAGGCTGGAGCCTGGGAGGGGAAGATGGGAAAGGCGCTCCTGGCAGAAGGAACAGCGTGTGCTAAGGCCGGAGCGAGGCAGTAGCTGAGAACCAGTTGTGTCTGGCCAAGGGGCCGAGAGGGAGGAAGGAACGGGTGGCGCAGCAGGGCACCAATGGCAGGGCCTTGAATGCCCGGATAACTCATTCCTCGCTCCTAGCGCGGGGCTGGGCCGCCCTTGGGCCCCTGGGGAGGGCGTCAGGCGGGATCATTTGTCCCTCCCTCCGCCCCCTCCCCTTCCCTCTCCCTCTTCTCCTCCCCCCGCCCCTACCCTCCTCCTCCCCGCTCTCCCCGGCCCTGTCCCGGGAAGGCTGGACCGGCCCGCGGCTCCCGCTTTCAAGTCGGCCTCCCGGAGTCTCCGGAGCCGTCCGAGCGCGGGGGCCGCGGGCGCAGACTTCAAAGCCCGCCGCCCCCAGCCAGATCCGGTTGAGGGAGGGGCGGGCGAGCTGAGGAGGGAGGCAGGTTTCGGCGGATTCCCCTTTCATCCCGCGGCTGCAGCCGGGCGCAGACCTCGGGGAGGCCCGGCGCGTCCCCGCTGGGCAAGTCCCTGCAGGGCCGCGACCGGGAAGGGAGGGCTGGGAGCGCCACGAGGCCGCGCCGCTGAGCGGGGGAGGGCTGAGCCCAGACTGGGGGCTTCGCCCGCCTGAGCTGTGGGACCTCAGGCCAGCCCCTGCCTGTCCCTGGGCCTCAGCTTTCCTAAATGCCCTGCTCCCTGCCCAGGAAGCCCCGGCACGGGACCTTTCTGGGGAGGGGCATTTGGGAACATTCAGTGGCCCTTGGACAGCTGTGATAGGAACAGGAAGCTAAGCTGGGAGCCCGGGCTCTCCTTGGGGTACCTGCCCCTGATCCCACTCATCCCACCGGGGAGGAACCGCTTCCTGCATCAGCCAAGCCCTGCCCGCAGTGTAACCTGTGGTCCAGCCTGGCCCCCTCTGCGCCTCAGCTTCCTAGAATGCTGAGGGGGTGGCGGCTGAATGCCCTCGCTCCGGGTTGAGGTGTAGCGCACTTGTCGTCCTGTTTCCCGGTCGGTAAAGTAAGGGTGGAGGGAAATAGCTCTCCCTTTCTGGTGTAACCATAAGGAAGTGGCTGCCTGACGTTCTGTAGCCGTCTGCGTGCCCCACCCAAGCCCCACAGAGCCCTATGCTTAGATTAAGGACATCCTTTTTTTTAGGTGAGCAGCTGAGGCAGAGGCGGTGTCGCTTGCCCCAGGTCTCAGCTGGCAGAAACTGGGACCTGACACAAAGTTCCTTGGGCTTTCCTCCAACCTTCCTCCCTGCCGATGGTCCCCGCTGATTGCAAAACAGTCACGGGGAGGTGAGTCCAGGCTGGGAATTTGGAAAGCGGACATTGACATAATGTGGTGTGCAAGGGCAGGAGTAGTATCCCCCCGGCTTTACAGACACCGGGAGGTTGCGAAGCCAGCCAAGGGGCAGAACTGGGTATTGACCCAGATTTTGGGGGCCCCAGAGACTTGAGGTTTAGCCACTGCCTCCGGAGAGGGGCAGGGCACTTACTGTGTGTCAGGCCCAGGCTGGGAAGCATTTTGATCAGCACAAGAACCCCAGCTGGGAGGTGGCATTGTAGGAAAGGGGTCCAGATCCAGACCCCAAGAGAGGGTTCTTGGGTCTCTGGCAAGAAAGAATTCAGGGTGAGTCCATAGAGTAAAGTAAAAGCAAGTTTATTAAGAAAGTAAAGGGAGGCTGGGCGTGGTGGCTCATGCCTGTAATCCCAGCACTTTAGGAGGCCAAGGCGTGCGGATCAAGAGATCGAGATCATCCTGGCCAACATGATGAAAACCCATCTCTACTAAAAATACAAAAATTAGCTGGGCCTGGTGGTGCATGCCAATAGTCCCAGCTACTTGGGAGTCTGAGGCAGGAGAATCGCTTGAACCCAGGAGGTGGAGGTTGCAGGGAGCCAAGATCACACCAGTGGACTCCAGTCCGGCAACAGAGTGAGAAGAAAAAAGAAGAAGAAGAAAAAAAAGAAAGTAAAGGAATAGGCCAAGCATGGTGGCTCACCCCTGTAATCCCAGAACTTTGGGAGGTTGAGGTGGGCAGATCACCTGAGGTCAGGAGTTCGAGATCAGCCTGGCCAACCCCATCTCTACTAAAAATACAAAAATTGCCAGGCGCGGTGGCTCAAGCCTGTAATCCCAGCACTTTGGGAGGCCGAGATGGGCGGATCACAAGGTCAGGAGATCGAGACCATTCCTGGCTAACCGGGTGAAACCCCGTCTCTACTAAAAAATACAAAAAACTAGCCAGGTGAGGTGGCGGGCGAGGTGGAGGCTGAGGCAGGAGAATGGCGTGAACCCGGGAGGCGGAGCTTGTAGTGAGCTGCGATCTGGCCACTGCACTTCAGCCTGGGCAACAGAGCAAGACTCTGTCTCAAAAAAAAAAAAACAAAAAAACCCCACAAAAATTAGCCAGGCGTGGTTGCATGCGCCTGTAATCCCAGCTACTCAGGAGGCCTGAGGCAGGAGAGTCGCTTGAACGCAGGAGGCGGAGGTTGCAGTGAGCTAAGATCACACCATTGCACTCCAGCCTGGACAACAGAGCAAGACTCTGTCTCACAAAAAAAAGAAAGTAAAGGAATAAAAGAATGGCTACACCATAGAGCAGCGCTGAGGGCTGCTGGTTGCCCATGTTTATGGTTATTTCTTGATGATATGCTAAACAAGGAGTGGATTATTCATGCCTCCCCTTTTTAGACCCTATAGGGTAACTTCCTGTCATTGTCATGGTATTTGTAAACTGTCATGGAGCTGGTGGGAGTCTAGAAATGAGGACAACCAGAGGTCACTCTGGTTGCTCATCTTGGTTTTGGTGGGTCTTGGCCAGCTTCTTAACTGCAAACTGTTTTATCAGCAAGGTCTCTATGGCCCGTATTTTGTGCCAACCTTTATCCCATCCTGTGACTTAGAATGCCTTCACTGTCTGGGAATGCAGCAGTCCAGTAGGTCTTAGCCTCATTTTACCCAGTCCCATTCAAGATGGAATTGCCCTGGTTCAGACACCTCTGACAGTGATATGACCATTGTGCAGGCCTGGGACTGAGACACAGAGAAGTGAATGGTGAGGCCAGGCACAGTGGCTCACGCCTGTAATCCCAGAACTTTGGGAGTCTGAGGCAGGCGGATCACCTGAGGTCAGCGGTTCGAGATCAGCCTGGGCAACATGGTGAAACCGCATCTCTACTAAGAATACAAAAATTAGGCCAGGCGCGGTGGCTCACGCCTGTAATCCCAGCACTTTGGGAGGCCAAAGCAGGTGAATCACCTGAGGTCAGGAGTTCAAGACCAGCCTGGCCAACATGGTGAAACCCTGTCTCTGCTGAAAATATAAAAATCGGCCCATTGTCTGGCGGGCACCTGTAATCCCAGCTACTCTGAAGGCAGAGGCAAGAGAATCACTTGAACCGGGGAGGCAGAGGTTGCTGTGAGCGGAGATCATGCCACTGCACTCCAGCCTGGGCGACAGAGCAAGACTCTGTCTCAAAACAAACAAACAAGAAAATTTGCTGGGCGTGGTGGCACACCCCTGTAATCCCAGCTACTCTGGAGGCTGAGGCAGGAGAATCGCTTGAACCTGGGAGGTGGCGGTTGCAGTGAGCTGAGATCACATCACTGCACTCCAGCCTGGGCAACAGAAAGAGACTCCATCTCAAATAAAAAGTAAATGGCGGGCCCCAGTCTCACCAGAAGTGACTGAGTCAGAATTGGAACCCAGCCTCTCTGGCTCCTATGCCCCTGCACTTGATTTAGAGCTTTGCCCAAAGACAGCTGTACTGCCTACCCACTGCACCAAACATCGCATGGTTCCAGGGCCCTGGAAGGGTGTCTCTGCATGGGGCCTAATCTGCCAAGAGGGAGCAATTTTAAAGGGCCTCCAGCAAGATGCTGAATGTACCCAGGCTGGTGGGCTGGGACAGGTGCCCAGGTATCTAGCAGATGCCAGCCCAGCCCAGAGATTTAAAATTCCTCCCTGGAAAATCAGATAATCAAAGAAGTCAAATACCGTGAAATGAATGTGATCCTTGCCAGAAGCCCAGAGGGAACATCTGAGAAGCACTGCATGGCAAGTGCAGGCACGGGACCCTCCCCCTTGCCGTATAGGCAGGGAAACTGAGGCACAGTATGCGGCAGGGAGATGCTCACAGATAGGACCCCGACCCCTTTGCACAGTGTTCATTCGGGGCCTTCTCTGTGGCAGTCTCTGTTAGGGACCTGTCCAGTCTCCGCATTCTCGGAGCTCAGGAGCTACTGAATATGGTCCGTGTGTGCCAGCAATGCCACCACTGTTCCGTCCTGATTGTGGTAAGTGCCACAGAAGGAGAACTGTGGGGAGCTGGCTTCACTTGGGAGGGCTTCCCTGAGGAGGTGACATCTGAGACCTGATGTTAAGTGGGAACCCGTGAAGCTGGTAGAAAAGCATTCTGGGTAGCGAGGAGGGCACGTGCAAAGGCCCTGGGGTGTGAAGGAGTTTGGCTCAGGAGCTAAAGGAGAAGCCAGAGGCCTGCTGCAGAGTGTGAGGGGAAGCATGGAGGGGGAAGAAAGAGAGAGGAGGAAGGAGGCAGACGGGTCAGGGCCTTTGGGCTCAGAGGAGTCCCCAGGACTTCAGTGCTGGAGGGCCGGGGAGGGACAAGCAGGGGGAGTCAAGGCTGGCAACCAGGAATCCTGCCGGACGTGCTCAGGGACACCCCAGGACTGCAAACCCCAGGAGAGTCCTTACTGGGAGCAAGAGAGCAGAGGGAGCAGCCTCCAGCCTTGCTCTAAAGCCTGCTCTGTTCTCTCCTAAAAGAAAAAGCAGATCAAAAGGAAAATCTGCAAGTTAGATTTACCCTTAATTCTATGAAACCACCTAAAACTGTCGGAAAATAATATTAAGGTATTTTTCTTCTTTTTGAGATGGAGTCTTGCTCTGTCACCCAGGCTGGAGTGCAGTAGCATGATCTCGGCTCACTGCAACCTCCGTCTCCCAGGTTCAAGCGATTCTCCTGCCTCAGCCTCCCAAGTAGCTGGGATTACAGGCATGCACCACCACACCCAGCTAATTTTGCATTTTTAGTAGAGATGGGGTTTCTCCATGTTGGTCAGGATGGTCTCGAACCCCTGACCTCAGATGATCCGCCCGCCTCAGCCTCCCAAAGTGCTGAGATTACAGGCATGCGCCACCACACCTGGCTAATTTAAAAAATATATTTTTAGTAGAGATGGGGTTTCACCATGTTGGCCAGGCTGGTCTCAAACTCCTGAGCTCAAGTGATCTGCTCGCCTCGGTCTGCCAAAGTGCTGGGATTACAGGCCTGAGCCACCGAGCTGGCCAGGGGTGAGCAATTCTTACTCCTTGTCTGGGGAAGGAGGGAAGGAGAGTGGAGGGAGAGGAAGGACAGGAAGGAGAAGGGAGTCAGAGGAGAAGAAAGCGGGAAGGAGGAGGAAAGAGAGGGAAAAACAGAGAGAAGACAGGGAGAGAGGAGGCAAGCAGAAGGGAGGGAGAGAAGGGAGAAGAGAGGAAGGGGGAAAGGAAGAGAGAAAGGAAGGAGGGAGGAAGGAAGGAGGAAGGGAGAGAGACATGAGGGAGTTAAGGGGGAGGGGAGAGAACAAGAGGAGAAAGCAAAGGAGGGAGAAGGGAGGGAGGAAGGAGGGGTAAGAAGGGAGGAAGAAGAAAATTAGGGGGTAGAAGGAAGGGGGCAAGAATGTGGAGGGAGGGGAGAAATGAGAGGAGGAGGGGGAGAATGATGGAGGGGAGAATGAGGGAGGGGAGGAGGGGAGGGGAAGAGGGAAGGGGGAGGAAGCTGTGCTGAGTGGCAGTCACTGGGGAGGGGTGTCCCCACTGTCTGTCACTTCCCTCATAATGGTATCAGCTCCTCCCCGCTGCTGGCCTTGGGCCAGGGATCTCCAGGTGGCGCCCACCTAATCCTCACAAAGGACTCGACCTCAGTCACCCAGCTCACCAGACCCCAAGCCTGGGCAGTTCGCCTGAGGTCTTCCACCCCAGGCCCTCCCTGGGCCTAACCCACGGGTTGACTCAGGAGCCAGGTGCCATGCGTGTCCATGCATTCATACGTGTGCCCTGTGTGTGTGTGTGTGTGCGTGTGTGTGTGGTTAGGTGTGCAGAACTGGGCAGGACTGGCTGGGCTTGGATCCTGGCTTTGCCACTTCCTGGCTGTGTGACCTTGGGTGAGTGACCCAACCTCTCTGTGCCTCAAGTGTGAGGAGTAATGGAGTTAATCAGAGAAATCCCACAGCACAGTGCTGTGTTCAACTTTATCTACTATGATTATTATTCCAAAAGGGCTGACCATGAGATTTCTTTAGGAATGGACTCTAAACTGGAGGGAGGGGTTCGTGGATGGGTCTCAGAAGGTTCTAGAAGGGCCTAGAACTGGTTGTAAAGTTTTTGTTGTGGGGGTGGGTGTTTTTCTGGATAAAGCAGGTCCTGAGCTTACAGCATTCTCATGACCCCCTAAGGTTGTGTCCCTTGCACCAGGGTGGATGGCACCTCCAGTACTTTGGAGGTTTCATCCCACACAACTTTTTATTTTTTAATTTATTTTTAATTAATTAATTTATTTTTTAAAGAGATGGTGCTGGGAGGGGTCTCACCTTGTGGATCAGTCTCGTCTCAAGTTCCTGGCTTCAAGCGATCTTCCTGCCTTAGCCTCCCGAAGTGCTGGGGTTACAGGTGTGAGCCACACACAGTTTTTGAGGGGCTGCTGTTACTTGCCCGTGGCTAGTCAGGACAGGACCCAAGTTGTCCTGCAGACCTGCCACAGTCGCCCACAAGTGGGGCCACACGTGCTCAGAGAAAGTGAGCCCCTTCACTCGGGAATTCTTTAAAGGCTAAGACAGCAACACACTTTATATCTAAACCAGCGCCCTTCTCCAGGATGGGGAGGCACAAAACCAGATTTCAAAGGCGAGCTTTGGATAAACAAACACAATTAAAATAATGCTTCAAACCCAAATGGTGAACAGAGCAGCAGCCCCAGGCACGTTCAGCCAGCTGATGCTGGCCCTGCCTGGCGACCAGACAGGCCCAGGGGGCACTCCAGGAGCCTCAGTGGTACAGCTGGAGCCTAGGAGACCAGGCCCCCAAATCTGCCCCACGCCCCCAGTGAGCCACCTGGCCCCACCCACCCTCCAGGCCTAGCGGGGACTCCTGCCAGCTCCATCCTGTGGCTCTGTCAGGCTGAGAGACTCCATTGCCCAAACCTCACCTGCTGAAGTTGGGGGCTTCTCCATCTGGCATCAGGGAGATTGTAAGTCTGTGCTGAGGGGCAGTGCCCACCTGAGGAAACATGAGCCTGCTCCTGGGGGGCCACTGCAGCTTGGTGAGTTCCAACCCTGGTTCTGCTGTGTGGCCTCAGGACAGTGGCTGCACCTCTCGGAGCCTCATGTGGAAATGGAAATCATCACAGTACCTTTGTGGCTCCCTCCTTGGCAGCCCTTGCAATTAGGGCAGGAGAGAAGCTGTGAGGAGGCTGAGGGGATTTGGTGAGCACGCGGAAGGACGTGGATTCCACTGTGCCAAGGCCAGGCTCTACGCCCGGACCACCAGAACACCCACACTTGCTGTGTGACACTCTGGGCTCCGGTTTCTCCATCTATACAATTCAGTGGCCTTGAGAGAGCCTTTTATGATTTCCTGGTCGGACTGTGAAGTGAGAAGCTAAGTGCAGAAGAGCGTGTACAATACATAATGTACGTGAAATCCTCACGAAAATACGAAAACCACGCATGCGCGTGCCTCCTTGTGTGTGCACAGAATACCTCTGGGAGGTACACAGGAAACTGGGTTACCCAGTGGGAGGGACCAGGGTTAGGTGAGAGACCAGCAGGGAGGGGCTTTCTTCCCACTGGTTTCTCGTTTGTGCCTTCCAAATGCTGTGCACAAGTATGCTATCTAGTCAATACACAGGTGTAGGGGTATTTTTAAAGACCTCTCTGGTCAGGCACGGTGGCGCACGCCTGTAATCCCAGCACTTCGGGAGGCTGAGGCAGGCGGATCACTTGAAGTCAGGAGTTCAAGACCAGCCTGGCCAACATGGTGAAACCCTGTCTCTACTGAAAATACAAAAATTTCCAAACGTGGTGGCACATGCCTGTAATCCCAGCTACTTGGGAGGCTGAGACAGGAGAATCGCTTGAACCTGTAAGGTGGAGGACGCAGTGAGCCGAGATCGCACCACTGCACTCTGCACAGTGCGAGACTGTCTCAAAAATAAAAATAAAAGTCCTCTCAGAGCTTTGCTGCTCCTGACCTGCCTGGTGCTGGCCCAGCTCCCAGGGAGCTGTGCTGAGGTGTCCTGGGGAGCCACGGCAGGGTTTTGGGGTCAGGCAGGACAAAACTCACTCCTGACTGTCCTCTCCAGGGAGCTGCCCATCTGACCAGCCTCACTCCAGCCCCTCGGCCTCTCTGCCTGGCCGATTCTTCCAGGAGACCCTCTGCAACCCTCCCGCCAGCCCTCCGCCCAGCCGCAGCTCAGCATTGCCGTAGTTTAGTGCCTGTGTATGGGGCAGTTATATCTGTGGGACCCAGGGTAAAATGAAAAGCAGGACCTCTTGTGCCTGATGTATTGCAAATTTCGAGATGGCAACCGCACAGCAGGAAGCCTGTGCAGGGCCCTTCTAAGCCTGGGGCCCTGTGCACCTGCAGCGGTCACACACCTGTGCAGCCGGCCCATCTGTATCTCCCCAGTCCAGACACAAGCTCCCTGGGACAGAGTTTGCCAGGATAGCCAGCCTGGACATACTGGCTATGGCCCTGCTGTCCATGGCCTTGCTGGGCTAGTGGAAATCTAGGCCAGCTTCCTAGAGGAGGAAACCTCAGCCTCAGAGGAGGCAGCTGCTCTGTGCTCCCCTGCACAGCTGCCTGGGCCTCCCTTTCTTATACGATTTCTTATCTGGAGCTCAGCTGTGTGACCCTGGTCAAGGTACTTAACCTCTTTGTGGCCTGGTTTCTTGATCTGCAGGGGTTGGGCCTACTCCCGAGTCGTGCCCTCCTTCAAGGGGAGGTAAGCTTTAAGCATGGGAGTGTTTAGAGCAGCATCTGCAAATAGCACTTGCTCCATAGCGTTCATCATGATTCCTCTGTGATTTCCTGCTGGACTCTGAGCTCCATGAGGTCAGGCCGCGGGTTCATCTTGCTCTCACAGATTCCTGGTTGCCCTGATTAACGTGGCCAGATAATCAACATGACCAGAACAGCTGTGGGCTGTGTTAGAAGTTACTAGAAGTTACTTGTGGCCGGCCTGGGGGAGGTGACGTCCCCTGGAGAACATGCTTCGGGTCATTGAGATGGCTGGGAAGTGTATGGGCCAGGATGTTCCTATAGGAAGATTCTTTTGGGGTTTGCTGCACTCTTCAGCCATGAGAGTTAGAAGTCTTCCCAGAGCCAGGCAGGGGGGGCTCCCTGGGAGTTTGGGGGGCATCACACTGAAGCCCCCTCAGCTGCCAGCTGCAGTAAACAAGCCAGGGAAACATAGGTAGGTGAGTCTTTAAGGATCCCCGGGCTCCATGATGGCAGAGGCAGAGGAGCTGCTCCAGGCCGCCGTGCTTGGGGTCCGAGTCTGACTGTTTGGGAGAATTCCAGAGCCCTAGAGACACCTGGCCCAGTCTGGTGAGTCCAATCCCTGCTTCTGGCCCAGCCACCATCCAGCATCCAAAGCTGGCTCCGATGGGTTGAAACAGTGGCGAGCATCCCCCTTCTTGGTGCTGTTCATAGGGGAATGTTGAGGCTTGTGGGGCTGCCCGGAGGTGGTGTCACATGTCTCCATGGAAGGGTTTCACTGCCTCCAACAGGAAGGTGCAGTCCATCTGTCGCTTACGGTGTATTTGGGAGGGAAGACAGAATGACCCAGAGAGGCAGAAATTATGGGAGAGGGCGGGCAAGTGGTGAGGTGGGGTCGAAAAAATGGCCCCGATACAGGCAGAACAGCCAGAATAGTGCTGAGCAGCCCCACAGGCTGTGAAGCAGGGTGTGTGTGTGTGCGCGCGTGTGTGTGTGTGTGTGTGTGTATGTGTATCTTGGCTAGGGGAACACCAGCCCTTCCCTCTGCCTGCTCAACAGCCCTCCCATGTCGGTTTCCTCCCCTGGTCCAGGCCGAGAATTGCATCACCAGCCTTCCTGTGGGACCGGAAAGGCAGTAGCAGTCACCTGCCTTTCCCTGCGTTCCTCTGGTCAGTTCTGACCATGCCCCCACCTGGTTGCCGTCAGAAAGCCCAGGTGTCCACCCCATGCCCTGCACAGAGGATTGAGTCCCTGCTGTCTGCTCCCAAGGCCTCTCATCCCAGCACTTGTCACTGTGTCCTGGAAATGCCCAGTCTGAGCGACGTTCCCCATGACTCTAGGCTCCTGGGGGCGGGGCTGCCCGGGCAGGTACCCACTCAGGGCCCAGCACGGGTGTGGTACTTGGCTGAGTCTCTTTGGGTTGCTTAACAGATGACCAAAGCCTGGGTGGCTTCGAAGCAACAGAATGTATTCCTCCCAGGCTGCAGGCTGGCAGTCCGAGATCAGGGTGCCGGCATGGTCGGGTTCCAGTGATGGCCCTCCTCCAGGTTGCACACTGCTGGCCTCTTGCTGTATCCACACAAGGAGGAAGGGGCAAGGCCTTTGTGGGGCCTCTTTTTCTCTTCTTTTCTTTATCTTTTTTTTTTTTTTCTTTTTTGAGATGAAATCTTGCTCTGTTGCCCAGGCTGGCGTGCAGTGGCATGATCTCGGCTCACTGCAGCCTCCACATCTTGGGCTCAAGTGATTCCCCTGCTTCAGCCTCCCCAGTAGCTAGGATCACAGGTGTCCACCACCATGCGAGGCTAATTTTTTCATTTTTAGTAGAGATGGGTTTTCACCATGTTGGCCAGGCTGGTCTTGAACCCCTGACCTCAGGTGATCCACCCGCCTCGGCCTCCCAAAGTGCTGGGATTACAGGCGTGAGTCACAGCACTCGACCTCTGGCCTCTCTTATAAGGGCAGGCATCCCACGTGTGAGGGCTCCACCTTCATGACCTGATCACCTGTCAACGGCCCCACCTCCTCATACCATCACATTAGACCTGGGGTTCCAGCATATGAATTTTGGGGGGACACGTTCAGTCCATAACAGAGCTGAATGAGCCGCCTGCAGAATGGCTCATTCCTGGCTCCCTCCTCTCCCTCCCACCAGGCTCCTGCCTGGAGCCAGCGCCCTCTTCTCCACTTCAGTCATGGGTCCTGCCCACCAGCCTTGAGGCTTCCAGCTCCTTCCGGACCCTGTGCACCTGCCCAGTTCCACCCTCTCTAAATAAACGCCTCTCCTTCCTTGACCTTGCCCTGATCCTCCCTGCTCCCAGGGGCCCCGTGTGCGGGAGGAAGCAGCAGCCCCCAGAGGACCGCGTTCAGCGGGAGACGGGGCTTCCCCGTGAAGAGGTGCTGAGTGCGAATCCCCACTCCAACACCTGGTCACTGTGTGATCTTGAGAAAGAGTTGAGCCTCTCTGGGCCC
>NW_012110807.1:2120073-2120586 GCF_000951045.1 Mandrillus leucophaeus | reverse complement strand
TCCCCGGGGAACAGCTGGGAATGGGTCCATCCCCTGAACGCCTCGCTCCCTCTCTTCCTCATCCCGTCTTTGGTCACCCTAAATTCATGGTAGGGGACATGCTGGTGTACAGACAAGGGGCTACAGAGGGCCAGGGGGAGGCGTCTGGGCCTCCAGGGCAGCAGGTGACCCCGAATGTGGGGGCTGCGGCCCTGGGAGACCCCGCGAGAGGCCGTGTATGTGTGAGGTCGGCCTGTGTGCACGGTCTGTGTGTGGGGCAGGAGTCCGTGTACCTGTGTGGTGTGTGTGTCTGAAGGGGGTGTCTGTGGGGTGTTGTGTCTGTGTACCATGTGGGTGTGGACCTGTGGTGTGCCTGTGTGTGTCTCGGGGTGCTTATCTCGGTGGTGGGTGTAAGTGCCAAAAGCGGCGGGACTGAGGCTCCCATCCTCCGTCTGTGGTCTGCGGGGAGGGAGCGGGCAGCGCAGGGAGCGGACAAGAGCGCTGCGGGATCCCGGAGCCTTGAGTGCCGAGCCA
>NW_012110807.1:2105365-2118287 GCF_000951045.1 Mandrillus leucophaeus | reverse complement strand
GCAGGGTCTATGTTGCTCAGGCTGGTCTCAAACTCCTGGGCTGAAGCCATCCTCCTACCTTGGCCTTCCAAAGTGCTGGGATTACAGGCGTGGACCATCGTGCCCAGCATGTTCCCAGGTTTGAGGTGTGTGGCAGGGTCTCCCACCTTCCAGGAGAGGGGTTCACTTGGTACAAGTCCTGAACCCCAGGGATACCCTGTCCCCATCCCTCAGCCGCATCCTGGCTGTGTCTCCATCCCCTTCCTTCCAGGAACCCCCAGAGACCAGCAATCAGGTACCCAGAAAGGCTTGTGTGAGACCTACTGGCAGGTCCCAGCCACCTGGGATGTGCCTTTATTTGTGGGCAAGGAAGGACGCTCCTCATCGCCTGGCCCATGTGTGTCCTTGGCCTTGGGCTCGCGGGTGTTCACCTCTGATCTGGCTGCAGTGTTGTGGAGGCCAGAAGGAGATGGTACCCCTTAGGGCGGCCTTGCTTCAGGACCGACTGCAGTGAGACAGAGGACCAGCTGGCTGCTACTGGGACCTCAGGGCAGGGGACTGGGCTCCCAGCAGGATTCTAGGCTGAAGCCCTGTCGGGCAGGTAGTGCTGCCAGCCCCATTTTAAAAGATGAGGAAACAGATGCAAGGTTGAGCACGGTGGCTCACGCCTGTCATCGCAGTGCTTTGGGAGGCCAAGGCGGGCGGATCACCTGAGGTCGGGAGTTCCAGACCAGCCTGGGCAGCATAGTGAAACCCCGTCTCTACTAAAAATACAAAAATTAGCTGGGAGTGGTGGTGGGTGTCCCCATTGTGGAGGTTGCAGTGAGCCAAGATTGCACCACTGCACTCCAGCCTGGGCCACAGAGCAACACTCTGTCTCAAAAAAGCAAAGAAAGGGGAGGGGAGGGGAGGGGAAGGAAGGGGAGATGCAGAAAGGAGCTGTGATCGGAACCCAGGCACCTGGCTTACAGCCGCCCCTTGACTGCTGCACTTTGAGGGAGATGCAGGAACACAGCGTGGCCACTGCAAGCCCCCACGGTGACTTGGCTCGCAGGGAGGATCCACTCCCAGCCCCAGCCACCCCACCAAACAGGGCTGCTCCCGGGGCCAGTTGCCAGCAGGGGCTCACCATTTGCCCACCTGCTCCAGGTTGCCGTACGGGTCCAAGAAGGCTCGGAGGCCGCTTCGCGGTCTCTGAGCAGCGGCCTTCTTCCCTGAACAGAAGGGCACGCTGCTGTTGATGGAGGTGTCCTCAGAAAGATAGCCCTGTGTCTTCTGGGTGGACCTGGGGGAGACAGGACCCCATGAGCTTCCTGGACTCTGAGTCCCTGGCCCACCCATGGCTGGCAGGGCCCTTGAGGACCCACACTGACAACCCGCCTGCTGCCGGGTGGGGAGGTCTGTAAGCAAGCGGGGTGGGGAGCCCTGGCAATGTCGGCGAGTCCCATCCCCTTCCCCAGAGCCACACAGGCCAGCACAGTCCCAGCACCAGGAGCTGGCCAGGGTCTCCTCCTTGGCCTCAGGGTACAGGGCTTTGGGCAAACTCTCCAGCCGTTTTCCGACACTCCCAAACACCCGCTCCGACGCCACTGGCAGGGCAGCCTTCTGGTTCACAATGATGCTCTGTTGGACTGCAGGAGAGAGGGCAGGGTGAGATCCCTGCCCAGGAGGAGGGCACTGGTGCCCCCACCCTCTTTTCCTCCCTCTGGCAGGCAAGGCCGGTCAGAGCCCTGTCTCCATGGCAACCCCAGGCTCCCCAGTGCCTTCTGGCTGCCTCTGGAGAAGGCTTGGGTTTTAAAACCACCTTGCGTGACTGTTTCTGTTATACCCAAGCTGTGCCCCTGCGCATCCCCACTCGTGCTGCAGCCAGAAGCGTGCCCCCTTTCTCGCAGCGGGGAGACTGCTTACCCCATCATAGAAATCCCAGAAACCATGCTGAGAGTGCTGAGGGCTTCAGGGAGGGCTGTCTCAGGGCTGGGGGCTCTTCCCGTCCAACAGCAGCCATGTGAGATGGTCCAAGGACCCTGAATTCCCCAATGGCTGCCGCAGGATGGAAAGGGCTGGGAAGCAGCAGGCTGGCCCCCACATATCCTGGGCACCCTGCTGCCCTGGACACCATGATAGCTCCTTATGGCCAGTGGCTGACACAGATTCATCTCCCGTATGCACCAGCTGCCATTCACATGAAATTGTTTCTCCTGGGCTTGTCCTGGCCTTATATTCCCAAGAGGGGCCCGGGGGCACTCTGGCTTCTATTTGTGGCTCTGTGTCACCCACACAAGCCCATTCTGCTTCTGGGGCCTTGGTTTCCCCACCAAACACACAGAAGTTGGGCAAAAATCACAGCTTCTAACTCCAGCTTCCTGTGATGCTAAGGCGACTGCGTCAGATCCTCCCAAATCAGCGAAGGTCCTAGGTTTGTAGGGCATCGCCCACAGCTAGACCTTGAGGCAGACATTTCCTGAAACTGCACATAGTAGGTGCTCAATAAATAGCTAGAGGAAGTTGACTGTTGGGGGCCCTGGGGGCTGCTGGATCCTGAGAAGACAAGAGGCTTGGTACACAGGAAAAGGTGGAGCCTGGTCAAGGTTATACCAGAGTAAGAACAGGGACTTCTCGCCTGCTTCTCGAAACACACTTCAGAAAGCTCACTGGGAACTGCAAAACAGACACCATTACATCCAGGGCCTGGTGGCTCTTAGCTTCCTTGCTGGACCAGGCAGTGCCAGCTGTCTCCAGGAGAGAGAAAGTTTCCTCTTCCCGGCTTTTCCGGGTACCTCCTCAGGCAGCCTTCGAGGGCTGCCTTCATGGATGTCGAAGGAAGATGCTTCCAATGGCATCTGGACCTCCTCCAGCCCCTGTAGGCCATGGGGGCTGTGAAGGGGAGCAAGTGTAGGCTCCAGAGGCTCTGGCTACAGATTTCAAGGTGGGTAGATACAGCGTATGAGGACCCCTTGGCAGCAAGCAGTCCAAGGTGCCGCCCACGTGGGAACACCTCCACTGGACTTCGGACCCTCTACTTGGTCCTCGAAAGTCACCCTGACATCCTCCAGGGTGGCCAGTTCAGGCACATCCTCTGCAGGGTCACTGATCTCTTGGCCTTTGCAAGCCGGTTCCTCACTCCAGGGGCCCAGAGCTACAGCCTCTCTGCCCTCCTGGTTGGAACTTTCTGGAGTCTCGAGGCTCCCCATCCCGTCTGCTTACCTGAGCATCTGCGCTCCCAGTAGCGGAGCGTTGTGTCCTGCAGGGTCTCGTCAGCGAATCGCACCCGGAAAGGGCAACGCCGCTTGCGGGGCTTAGAGCCTTCCCCCGAGGGGCTGTGGGTCAGTGCAGCCTTGAGCTTGGGGACCTGTGCACCGTGGGGCCTGCTGAGAGAGGGGAAAGGAGCCTGTGCTCACAGCCCCCCGCCGTACCCCAGCACACACCCACCAACCCCAGACTCGCTGTGAGATTCTGGACAAGTGCCCTACACTGGTCTGTAAGAATGGATAACGCCTATCACAGAAGCCAGCCTTAATGGAGCACTTCCTACCTGCCAGGCAGGCTCAAGCATCCCACCAAATGCACACAGCCCCCACGAAATGCTGTTATCATTCTCATTTTATAGTTGAAACAGAGGCACAGAGACTATTCCAAAGTCATGCAGCTGTAAGGCGTGGAGCCAAGACCTGCACCCTGGTTCCAGAGCTGGCACCCTTGCACGTAAAGCAATTTAGCAGAGAGAATAAGAATGCCAGCCCAGGAGTCATGCAGTCCTGGGTTTCAGTCCTGACCCTTTTGAGCCTCAGTTTTCTTATCTGTAAAATGGGAATATTGTGCCTACTTTACAGCGTTGTGAAGAAAGGAAATGGGCCGTAGAAGCATCCAGCCCAGGGTCTGTGGGGCCCAGAGGAAACATCACTAACTGGGAGCTGGGTTTTTTTTGTTTGTTTTCTTTTTTTTGAGACAGTCTCGCTCTGTTGCCCAGGCTGGAGTGCAGTGGCACAATCTCAGCTCACTGCAAGCTCCACCTCCCGGGTTCACGCTATTCTCCTGCCTCAGCCTCCCGAGTGGCTGAGACTACAGGAGTGCGCCACCGCGCCCGGCTAATTTTTGTATTTTTAGTAGAAACAGGGTTTCACTTTATTGGCCAGGATGGTCTCAGATGCCTGATCTCAAGTGATCCACCCCTCTAGGCCTTCCTAAATGCTGGGATTACAGGCGTGAGCCACCGCCTGCCCTGCTGAGCTGTTACTGTAACTGTCTATCTCAATCATGCCCCATCCCAGCCACATGACCTTTGGCAGACTGTCTCCAAGTCTCCATTTTGCAGTTTTTTTCCCTTTAAATTATAGGTACAATAATACCATCCTCCTGGATTTGATGAGTATCAAATGACTTACATGAGACATCTAGGATATGGCCTGGCACAGGGTTTGGCCTTAACCAAGGGTATCTGTTACATGTATATTTCATAGATAACATTGTTCCATTTATTGTTGTTAATTTCAGCTTCAACCGGGTGAGGTGGCTCACGCCTGTAATCTCAGCACTTTGGGAGGCCAAGGCAGGCAGATCACAAGGTCAAGAGATCGAGACCATCCTGGCCAACATGGTGAAACCCCGTCTCTACCAAAAATACAAAAAAATTAGCTGGGCACGGTGGCGTGCGCCTGTAATTCCAGCTACTCCAGAGGCTGAGAATCACTTGAACCCAGGAGGTAGAGGTTGCAGTGAGCCCAGATTGCGCCACTGCACTCCAGCCTAGCAACAGAGTGAGACTCTGTCTCAAAAAAAAAAAAAAAAATCAGCCTCAAGGGCAAAGCTGCAGGAAGGCCTACTTGACCCACCTATAGCTCTGTTATTGAGGAAGGTCATGGCTGGCTGTTGGAATGCACGTATTTATATGTCTGCATCCGTTCATCAGACCACATCTGTATGTCTGTGTAGATGCGGAGGGAATGTTTTTCATCAACCCCCAAAGAGCCAAGCAGTCAGGAGGTGTCAGGACAGTGCCTGGTTACATGCCTTGGGACCTAGTCATCCAACAGTTGTGTGCTCAGCATCTCCCCTTGAGGGCCACTGGAGCCTGTTGTGAGGCACCCCAGTGTCCCCTGCAGGGCCTACCAGGGAATCTCATACACAGTAAGGTGCTCAAGTATTTGCTCTTGAATATGAAAGTCTGTAACTGTGTCTGTCTCTGCTTTTGCTCGCATTTGAGAGAATGAATTCCAAACTTTTATTTATTATATCTTGTGAGAAGTCATGTGTATATTTGGCCTGATTGGTTGAAAGTTCTGAGGTTGATAAATGTGTTTCACTTTTTTTTTTTTTTTTTTTTTTGGGACAGGGTCTTGCTCTGTCACCCAGGCTGGAGTGCAGTGGCACAATCTTGGCTCACTGCAGCCTCAACCTCCCAGGCTCAAGCAATCCTTCTACCTCAGCCTCCCGAGTAGCTGGAACCACAGGTATGCACCACCACGCCCAGCTTACGTTTGTAAGTTTTGTAGAGACAGGGTTTCACCATGTTACTCAGGCTGATCTCAAACTCCTGGGCTCAAGCGATCCTCCTGCCTCAGCCTCCCAAAGCACTGGGATTATAGGCATGAGCCACCATGCTTGGCCATGTGATCCATTTCTAGTTCCTACTCTGATCCATCAGTAGTGTCTACCTGGAGTACTGTGCAAGGAAGGGTTCTGAAGCTCAGTGGGGAAATATGATCCATTAGTTTTGTCTGCCGTGGGTATCAGATGAGGAGGAATGATATGTATGTGATATATTTACTCTCCCTGGTCTTTAAACTCATGGGTAGTGCCATTCACCCTTCACTCCTGCTTAGGTCTGGAGGAATTTTAACCTGGAGGAACTGTTTCTGTCTTCTTTTCCCCCTCTGTTAAAACTGTGGTATCTAGGCCCAGGTAGGTTCCAATGCCTAGGCTCTTCTCTTACCTCCATCCCTTATTTTTCTCCCAATATTCAACATACAGTAAAACCTAATAAAAGTTAGAGTAAGAAATGGACAAATGATGGTGGGATGGGTAAAAAGATGGAAGACTGGGTGGGTGGGCTGATGGGTGGATGGACTGTGGGGTGAGTTAATGAAAGGGCCTGAATAGAACTGAAGTATGAATGTATGGGTAGATGGACAGATGGGTGGCTGGTTTTTTATGTAGATGGGTATGTAGGTTTGTGGATGGTTTTATGACTAGATTAGCGATGGACAGTGTCCCGGGTTTACAAGTGGATGGAAGGATTTGTAGATGGTTGATCAATGGATGGATGATTGATCAGTGGATGGATGGATAGAAGTGTGGGAGTTTTAGACGGATGACTGGCTAGCTGGTTGGCCAGGTAGATGAATGGATCCACAAGACACCTGATTCATGGGTGGGTGGGTGAGTGAAAATATGTATGGATGGAGTCATGGGTTCATGATAGATGAATGGGTGGATAGAAAGATAGATGGATAGATGGAGAAATTCATGAACAGGTGGTAGAAGATCTGGTTCATGGATAAGATGGATGCAAGGATGGATGGGTGAATGGGAAAATGAATATATGAATGGATTCATGGATGAATTATGTGTTGGTAGAAGACCTCATTAATGGATGGGTTGATTCATACATGAACTGGCGAATGAATCTTGAATGGGTTGATAGAAGATCTGATTCATGGACAGATGTATGTAAGGATGGATGAATATATTCATGGGCAAAAGCGGAAAGAAAGGAGGAAAGAAATGCCCCTTTCCTCCACTACCCTACCCTATCCCTCCCATCACTCACTGGTTGGCCTTTTTGACAGTGGTGAATTGTGAGTGATGACCCTTCAGGGGTCCCAGAGTAGGTGTCTGATGGAGCGAAATCTTCGTAAGACTATCCTGGAGGTGCGATGACTGGCCCCTTAAAGACAAACAGGCCACATCAGGCATGAGTGGCCAGGCTGTCCCTCTCTGGAAACATCGATGGCAACCCCGTCCCCACCAAGAAGGGAACTGACGCTTACCATAGGTCTGGAAGGAATGAACAGTTGGGACACTGCGGAGACCCTGGGCAGTGCTCTAACACACCACTTTGATGTTGTGGTGCTGGGGATGCTGGAGCCAGGAGGAAACACTTGTGAGCCTTGGCTGGGGGACGATCCTTCCTAGTCATATGGCCTCGGGGTGATGGCAGGCCAGCCTTCAAGGAGGGGTTACGAGGGCTCTGAGATACTCAGCTAACATTAGCATCCTTCTGAGTCGGTGTGGTGAGGGTGTTGGGTGCGGGGACACAAGAGACCATCCCCCCACCAGGAATGACTCGGGCCCGCCCCCTGGGGCCTCACTCAGTGGCTCGGGCTCCTCGGCGCACTTCTGCTGGAGCTGGTGCAGGAACTCACGGAACCTGCTGGGGAGGAGCTCTCCTAGGAAGGCGCCCAAGAAGTCGGGGTCTTCCCTGGCCACGCCCCTCCGGGGGCGCTCGCGCTCTCCAGGCCCGGGCTTCCTGGGCGCCGATTCCCGGGACGCGCCGGCCGAGAGCAGGGGGGGTAGCAGCAGGGACCGCAGCAGCCCCCGCTTCCGCACCGCCCACCGGCTCGCAGTGAGCAGGGCGGGCAGGCGCGGCGGCGGGAGGCGTCCGAAGCCCACCCCGGGCTCGGCGTCCCCTTCCGGCCACCACGCAGCGCCGTCCCCCGGGATCCTCGAGCCCCCGGAGCCCCGCGCGCCCAGGGCCGCTCGGAGCGCAGGCGGGGTCAGCTTGAGCAGCCGCGGGTCGCTGCTGCGTCGGAAGTCGCCGTCGCCAGGGAGCCCCTTGGGCGCCACCTCCTGGGCCCCTGGGCGAGGTCGACGCGGGAACATGCTTGGCCCCGCGCTCAGCTCACCGCACCCTCAGCGCGCGTGGGTGGGGGGCGCCGGGTGAGGTGGGGAGGGCATAGTCCAACCCCAGGCCATAGTGCCCCGGGCAGGGCAGCGCAGTGCAGGGTGAGCGCCACCGGCCCAGCGGACAGCGAATGGCTTCAGGCGAGAGCTCCCAGAGCCTCTGTTTCCTCACCTGAAAAATGGTGACAGCAAGAGTGGTCAGTTTTGGGGTTGCTGTGACGTTTAAATGAGCACGTACATGCCAGTCTTAGAACAGCGAGCTCGGAACAGTGCCAGGCACGCTGGCCAAGCTTACACATAGACTAGCTGCCGTTCTTAGTATTTAAAAGTTCTTACTATTTAAGGTTTAGTCCCAGCTCCACCACTTACTAGCTTTGTAACCTTGGCCAAGCCAATTAACTTTCCCTCTGTCTTCCCTGGGGGCTCTGGTCTGCAGAATGGGGATAATAGCAGCACCTGCCTCTTTGCAGCCGTGAAATGGCATCACCGCTGGTTGAGAGAGCACTTAGCCTGCCTTGCAGTGTTCACATCGTGGAAGCTGTTACCGTCATTAGCGCTCTACTGGGAATTAGGAAACCTGGAACCAGCTTGAGGGAAGAAAGACCTGACCAGCAGCCTCCCAGCCCTGGTGGTGCCTCAGAGACCCCTGGGTGGGGAGCCTGTTGAAAGTACAGATGACTTACCCCCAGCCCCCATTCTGATTCAGTAAGTCTCTGCTGGAACCAAGACATTTTTCTGTTGTTGTTAAAGAGATGGGGTCTTGCTAAGAGATGGAGTCCTGCTGTCGCCCATGCTGGAGTGCAGTAGCACCATCATAGCTCACTGCAGCCTCAAATTCTTGGGCTCAAGCGATCCTCCCGCCTCAGCCTCCTGAGTAGCTGGGACTACAGGCACACGCCACCACAGTCGGCTAATTTTTGTATTTTTTGTAGAAATGGGGTGGAAATTTTTTGTATTTATGTTGCGCGGGCTGGTCTTGAACTGCTGGGCTCAAGTGATCCACCTGTCTTGGCCTCCCAAAGTGCTGGGATCACAGGCATGAGCGCCCACTTCTGGCCAAGACACAGACTTCTAACAAACTCTGCTTTGGGAGGCAGAGCCCCAGTCCTACTCCCAGCTCTGACACTGAGGGGTCTCTGAGCCTGCTTCCTCCCCACCATACCCCACTCCCAGATTGTTGTCAGCTCTGAGCTGGCTCCTGGACAGTGTCACACTCACCCTGGTGGGCTTCTGGGCAGGGCCTGAGAAGGTCCTGTGAGTTTAGAGCTCTCTACAGGTAGGCTAGCCCTTGGGAGAGCCCATCATCCCTGCCTGGTGCCTCTCCCAGCCCCTCCCTGCTGCCTCTGGGCGGTTTCAGGGTCATTGTGATCCGCGCCTCACCCCTGGGCACCTGAAGAGCAGTGGGCACCAAGGCCTGGGGACTGAGGGTGAGGCTATTGTGTCCTGGATGCCCTGGCCGTAACCACCCAGGGCACTGGGACTCTGACCAGGGCAGCCAGGCCTTCCAGATCTGGGAGGCTCAGGCTGGGTGGCTCTGGAAGTAGAACTTCCACCCCAAGAGCAGGCAGTCAGAATACAATGGACCTAGAAATTACAGGCACGGTGGCTCACGCCTGTAATCCCAGCACTTTGGGAGGCCGAGGCGGGCGGATCACCTGAGGTCAGGAGTTCAAGACCAGCCCGGCCAACATGAAACCTCGTCTGTACTAAAAATACAAAAATTTGCCGAGCGTGGTGGTGTGCGCCTATAATCCCAGCTACTTGGGAGGCTGAGACAGGAGAATCGCTTGACCCTGAGAGGCGGAGATTGCAGTGAGCTGAGATCATGCCACTGCACTCCAGCCTGGGTGACAGAGTGAGACTCCATCTCAAAAACAGTAATAATAATAATGATTCAAGGCCTGGGTGCTAGGTGTGCTTCTTGCTATTGAGATGTCATTTCTTTCAGGCAGTCTCAGCTGGCAGACAAAGAAATGTGTGTGTTTACTATTATACACACAGAGATCTATAAATATTTCTATAGGTAACCATCTGTACTTATATTAAGCTAAACATGAGCTCATGCTGACATCTCCAACTTTAATCCATTACACGGATCATTTGAGAGTCTGTCTCAAAAAAAAAAAAAAAAAAAAAAAAGAGGCCAGGTTGCACTGGCTAATGCCTGTAATCCTAGCACTTTGGGAGGCCGAGGCAGGCGGATTGCCTGAGCTCGGGAGTTCGTAACCAGCCTGGGCCACATGGTGAAACCCCGTCTCTACTAAAATACAAAAAAATTAGCCAGGTGTGGCAGCGTGTGCCTGTAATCCCAGCTACTTGGGGGGCTGAGGCAGGAGAATTGCTTGAACCCGGGAGGCAGAGGTTGCAGTAAGCTGAGATCGCGCCACTGCACTCCAGCCTACAGAGTGAGACTCCATCTCCAGAAAGGAAAAGAAAAGAGAAGAGAAGAGAAGAGAAGAAAAGAAGAAAGAAAGAAAGAAATTAACATACCCACTTTCAAGTCCATGGTCTGCTGTTTTGCTGTGTGATACTGGAGAAGCGTCTTTTTTCTCAGGACTCCCTGGGCCTTATCTCTGAGTCTTGGCTGGGAGAGGGCCGAGAGGAAGCTCATAGATTATTGTGAAGCTGGGGTGGGAGACAAAGGTCATTTACATGAGTATTTCACTGGCATGGCATAGTTTCATAATTTGAAAATGAAGAAACGACTTTGTAATTCAAATAACAGAGTGACTCACTAGAGGACACATCGCCAAAGATGTATTCTATTTTCTGTCAATGCTTCTCACCAGGGATGGAGGGACATACTTTCTTGGAGAGCTACAATATTGAGTGGGGGAGGGAGATATTTTTGTATTTATTTAAAGGGTATGTGACTTTTTTTAATGGCTGAGAAATACCAGATTAACTAGATGGTTTTTTGTTTTTTTTTTTTTTTTTGAGACGGAGTCTTGCTCCGTCGTCCAGGCTGGAGTGCAGTGGCGTGATCTTGGCTCACTGCAAGCTCCGCCTCCCGGGTTCAAGCCATTCTCCTGCCTCAGCCTCCTGAGTAGCTGGGATTACAGGTGCCCACACCACGCCCAACTAATTTTTTTGTATTTTTAATAGAGATGGGGTTTCACCGTGTTAGTCAGGATGGTCTCAATCTCCTGACCTCATGATCCACCCGCCTGGGTCTCCCAAAGTGCTGGGATTACAGGCATGAGTCACCACACCCGGCCTAACTAGATGTTTCTAAAGAGCCCTCCAGACCTTGCACTCTGCAATCATTTATCAAGCAACTACTATGTGCTAGGCTTGGGAATTCAGAGATGCCAGAGGCTTTGAGGTCAGGAAGCTGGCCAGCCCTGGGAAGGCCTTGGAGTCTGGGTGTGGGGAAGGGGCTTGCTGTTCTGTTGACAGGAAATAAGATAGGGCTGGATTTTTAGGCATGCAAAGTTTGGACCAGAGCTGCCCCCTGGCGGAGGATTCCAGACACCCCCAGCAATTGAAATTGCCCAGGATCAATCCCTTTGCATAGAGACACAGAAAATGAAGCTTGCTCAGCAGTTGGGACCTAGAATAGTCTAGAGGGGATGCCAAATAATATGCACATACACACGTTCTGCGGACTCAATGCAGATGGGGCTTTTTGGCATCCCCTTTCTCCCATAGCTTTCAGTACATTTAGAGCAAACACACTTTAAGCACCTTCTGTGTGCACCGCTCAGAGGAAGGCATTGGAAACCTAACGCCAGAATATTATTATTTTATTTATTTATTTTTGAGACGGAGTTTTGCTGTTGTCACCCAGGCTGGAAAGCAATGGTGTGATCTAGGCTCATTGCAACCTCCACCCCCCAGGTTCAGGCGATTCTCCTGCCTCAGCCTCCCGAGTAGCTGGGATTGCAGGCATGCACCACCATGTCTGGCTAATTTTGTATTTTTAGTAGAGACAGGGTTTTGCCATGTTGGCCAGGCTGGTCTCAAACTCCTGACCTCAGGTGATCCGCCCGCCTTGGCATCCCAGAATGCTGGGATTACAGTTGTGCACCACTGCACCCTGCCAACACCAGGATGTTATTAATAGTTTAGGAAAAATGACCTTAGGGTGAATATTGTCATTATAATAGCTTCCATTTCCTGAGAACCCACTGCAGGTGCTGAGCTGAAGGTCTGACGTGCAGTGTCCCACAAGTTTAATCCTCTCAGAGCATCAGAAGTTGAGTAATGATTACATTGCTCAACGTCTTCTGGCAGGAGACTGAAGCTCGGAGATGTTAACAGGCTCTACCCACCTGCAAGCTCGTGTTTCCATCACTGCTGCCTCGGAGATAGCTCCAGAATTTCTTTGCACGGGAGGAGCCGAGGGAAGGGCCATGCTTTTGGAATGGAAATTTCATGGGCTTGTTCTGCTTATTTGGGTGGGAATCCCATGGCACTGCCAAGAGTATTTCTTTTTATTTTATTTATTTTGGGGAGTCTGTATTATTTTAAGATGCTAATGGAGATGGGTGGATTTGAGGACCAATGGCTTTTTTTCCCTTCTTACTCAAAGCCCAGCCTGCAGCCTCCAAACGAACTGTTGTTTGTGATGGGGATGGAGAGAGGGCAACGCCGTGGCTCTTTTCAGTTTGGGAGGTCCTTCCAGATTCCCAAAAGTCAATTTAGTCAAGTTTTGAGCTGTAACCTGTGTTGGGCGTGGTGGCTCACGCTTGTAATCCCAGCAGTCTGGGAGGCCAAAGTGGAAGCCTTGCTTGAGGCCAGGATTCAAGATCAGCCTGGGCAACCGGGTGAGACCCTGTCTCTAATTTTTTTTTTAAAAGAAGTCAAATTAGGTCGGGCGCGGTGGCGCACGCGTGTAATCCCAGCATTCTGGGAGGCCAGGGCGGGCGGATGACGAGGTCAGAAGATCGAGACCATCCTGACTAACAAGGTGAAACCCCATCTTTACTTTAAAAATACAAAAAATATTAGCTGGGCGTGGTGGCGGGCGCCAGTAGTCCCAGCTACTTGGGAGGCTGAGGGAGGAGAATGGTGGGAACCCGGGAGACTGGGCTTGCAGTGAGCTGAGATAGGCCACTGCACTCCAGCCTGGGCGACAGAGCGAGCCTCCGTCTCAAAAATA
>NW_012110807.1:2083068-2099435 GCF_000951045.1 Mandrillus leucophaeus | reverse complement strand
GCACGGGCCCCACGTGCGCGTTCCCAAGCGGTCCACGGGCCGGACCTGGGCAGGGACTACGGAGCAGTCGGTCCATGGGTTGAGGTACAGGAGGAAAGTCAAGGCACTCAAAGCCCAGGCAGGGCACTCCCCCACCCGGGTCCCCAGACCGCAGCAAATCCCTTTCTCTGAGCCTGTTTCCCCTCCGAGAAACAGGGATATGGAGAGCGCCCACTCGGAGGATGGATGGGAGGAAACGGTAAAATGCCCAGTTCAGAGCCTGGCACAGTGAAGTGCCCGTTGCACAGAAGTTGCTGTCGTATTTAACCTTGGGTCCCGCCCCAGCGCCAGCCCGACACAGGTGCTGCTCAAAAAAGACACCCCCAGAGCCCTTGCGGCCAAGGTCAGCCTGTCTGCAGGGAGGCTGCCATATCGAAAAGCCCAGGCTTTGCTGCCCACCAACTGTGTGATCTCTCTCTCTGGACTTCGGTTTCTCCTCTGTATTGTTAAGTGGTTGCCACAGCTGGTGTCAGAGGCCCTGACAGCGGGGAGGGACAGTGTAACCGGTGGTTGTGGTGTGTAGAATGATTGCCCAGTGAGATGGGATGAGCCTCTGGGAGGAACCAGGGCTGGGATAAGGAGCCTGGAATCCCTCCTTAATTCTGTTCTCGGCTTCCTGTTTGTATGTTTAAAGACACATCATTTCCTTTAGTGTGCTGGTTTTTCTCTCTGTAAACTGAGGACTGCGTGGGGGTTGGAAGTAACACATGGAGTGTTTTGGTGGAGGCCGGAAGCCCTGGGATCACAAGGATAGCATCTAAAAAATCTCGGTGGGGGTTCTGTGCTTATAGACAGAGGAAGCTCACTCCTCACTCTGGCTGATTTGCAGAGCTGTTTGAGTCTGCTGGATTGGCCGCCCAGCATACCAGTAACAGTCCCCTAGGTGTGTCCAACAGTACAGCTTCTATGGCATTCTAAGGCAGTTTTCCCATTTGATCCTCATAGTGGGCAGAGTTGACAGGAATCTCATTTGACAGAGAATTTTTTTTTTTTTTTTTTTTTTTTTTGAGACGGAGTCTTGCTCTGTAGCCCGGGCTGGAGTGCAGTGGTCAGATCTCGGCTCACTGCAAGCTCCGCCTCCCAGGTTTGCGCCATTCTCCTGCCTCAGCCTCCCGAGTAGCTGGGACTACAGGCGCCCGCCACCTCGCCCGGCTAGTTTTTTGTATTTTTAGTAGAGACGGGGTTTCACCGTGTTAGCCAGGATGGTCTCGATCTCCTGACCTCGTGATCCGCCCTTGACAGAGAATTTCTAAGCTCAAGAGAGAATATGTGCTTGGCACTGTGCAAAGCACTTTAAGCTTTTCGTGTGCACTTTTAATCACAGGCTTTCTGTAAAGTCGGTATTACTGCTCCATTTTATAGATGAACTGAGGAATGGTGAGGTTTGATGTCTTATCTGAGCTTACACAGCTGGTGAGCAGAGCCAAGATTCAGATCTGGTTCATCTGACTCCATCAGAGTCTTTGTTAGTTTTTAAATGTATCCCCTGTTTTGTCTTCTTCCCTCCCTTTCTCCCTTCTTTCCTTTTCTTAGAGCACTCTGCCATTTGCATGTGGCCTGCGGCTGTCCACAAAGATCCAGGGAGGATGGATTCCGTCCAGTAGGCTGCTAGAGGGTGGCGGTCACTTTTAGGCAGGCTTTTCCGTAGAGACTTAACATGAGTAGGATGAGATGACTGCAAAAGTCTGCCGGTGACAGTTTCAGCACCGTTTTCTTCCATGGGTCGTGGGAGAAGAGACGCAGTAACTGGGGCAGCTGCGTGGGTCTGAACACCTTGGCGGGGAGGAGGAGGCAGCAGCTAGGTGACCGTGAAGGATGTAGGATCACATTTACTGGCTGAGCAGGCATTTACCAGGCGTGAGGGGTTTCTCTTCCTCTCTGAGCTAGCTTAGAGTTCACACAAAGCCGGGGTGCTCCTGGCCTCCTCCCAGGCCCTGCAGCCACATGGCATCTGTCCTCTGGAGCAGAGTGTAGCAGGACCTCCTGCTGTTGGCCGACCGACCTTGCTGTTCCCTCGGACTCTTAGGGACCTCCTCCTGCCCCACTCCAATCTGAACAGAATGTAGCCAGGACCCTAGGAATCCCATTTATTAATGAATCAGCTGTTAGGACAAATGTCAAAGTCAGGCTCGCTATTTCCCGGCCAGTATGTGCCTCCCCTGGCTTTTTCCTAGAATTTGCGTGTAGGTGGAATTCTTGTAAATTAGATTATTCAGGGGACCCTGACATTTAAAGGAATCATGTTACAAGGCTTTTGGTAAAGCACAAAATTATGTTGTCGGTAACAGCCTTCAGTATTACCCGTTTTGAATGGTCGGACTTTTGTCTGTAGGATTTTCTTAGAAGTGGAAAATGGCTATAGCTGCACAAAGCCCATTCTTGTATTATTTGGCAACCAATTAGTCAATGGCCACCTGGTGTCAGGCACTGGTCTAATCGGTACGCGTTTGCCCTCAGATTTATTCTGTTCATTTGATCAGAGATGAACTTTCTGTTGAATATCTGTGTTTCGTGGGATGCAAGAGAAGCATAGTGATAAATCTCAAATGTTGCCATTGCTCTCTAGGAGCTCCCAGGCCAGGTGAGAGATAGAACTGGATACAAAACCTTCAGTTTGCCAAGACTGGTGGGTGGTGAGAGGGAGACAGGCTTGCTCTCGCCGTGCTCCAGTCTGAATGGGAGTTGTGCTAGCATGGTGTGGAAGAGTAGTATTTCGTTTTTTAACCTTTGTCTTTAATTTTCCCAGCCACCAAGTGTTTTTTATTTTTTGAGACAGGGTCTCGCTCTTGTCCAGGCTGGACTCAAGACTCCTGTGCTCAAGCAGTCGTCCCACCTCAGCCTCCCAAAGTGCTCAGATTATAGGCATGAGCCACTGCACCCAGCTGTAGTTTTGAATGCCGTCCTCTGAGTGACTGATGGAGGGCTGTGACATGGTTGCTCTGGTGCCTGCTGGCAGAGGGGCAGGCAGCCCACCTGACCTGGTCCTTACCCCGTCAGACCATAGCAGCCACCAAACCCAGCTACATGGTGACATTCAGGTTGGTGGCCCTTTTCCCCGTCAGCCACCATGGCAGATCTAGCAGTCTTGAGGATTGGCAGGTCTGGTGGGAACAAGAATTCATTCTTCCTCTTCTTTTTTTGACACACTGTCTCACTTTGTTGCCCAGACTAGAATGCAGAGGCAGGATCATGGCTCACTGCAGCCTTGACCTCCCAGGCTCAAGTGATCCTCCCACCTCAGCCTCCCTAGTAGCTGGGAGGTACTAGAATGTGTGTGTTTTTGATAGAGACGGGGTTTCTGAGCCATGGGCTGCTTTCTCCTTCCAGCAGTGTTGTTCCCAGTGCTGGGAGACCAGTGTGGGAGCTCTGTGGTCAGCTTGCGGGGAGGGTGTTATGTGCAGTAATTAGAACTAAGGTCCTCCCCAGCCTGTTACCCCAAAAGGCTCCCTGATTGGTGCAGTGATCGCTGCCTTTCTTCATTGTGGCCCAAACCCTGTGCGTGAAAGGTAAAGCGAGGGGTCAGTCTGCAAGTGGATTCAAGAATCTGAAGAGGGAAGCCAGGCACAGTGTCATATGCCTGTAATCTCAGCTACTTGGGAGGCTGAATAGGGAGGATGGCCTGAGCCCAGGAGTTTGAGGCCAGCCTGGGCCACATAGCAAGACCCTATCTCAAAAAAACAAGGATCTGAAGAGAGGTTTAAGGAGGCTTCTCTTTAGGCACAGCCAAAGGGTTCTGCTAAGGGTGAAAAGACCCAATCACGAATCTAAGAAGAACTGGGCCCCGGTAGAGCACATGGGTCTTGTCAGCTCTCTCTGGACCCTCAGAAAGCTGGCGTGTGACTTTGTCAGTGAAGAAAGCTCAAATCTGCTGAAGGAGTCAGGCACAGGGTTGGAGAGGAGGGACCCCATCCCCTCTGTTCTCAGCAGCCACAACAGGCCTTTCCCTGTTGCCCCCACTGGCTGGCTGGGTCTCCGGAAAAGGCTGACCAGTTACAGAAGGAGAATTGCATCCGTTAGAAGTCTTCTTTTTTTTTTTTTTTTTTTTTTGATACGGAGTCTCGCTCTGTCGCCCAGGCTGGAGTGCAGCGGCGCGATCTTGGCTCATGGCAAGCTCCTTCTCCTGTGTTCAGGCCATTCTCCTGCCTCAGCCTCCTGAGTAGCTGGAACTACAGGTGCGCGCCACCGTGCTCGGCTAATTTTTTTGTATTTTTAGTAGAAACAGAGTTTCACTGTGTTAGCCAGGATGATCTCTATCTCCTGACCTCATGATCCGCCCGCCTCGGCCTCCCAAAGTGCTGGGATTACAGGCGTGAGCCACGGCGCCCGGCCTCGTTAGAAGTATTCTTGAGCTGACTGGCTGGGGTGGGCCTGCTGCTTCTGGAAAGTTCCTTCTCTTTCAGGACAGGTTCAGAATATAGTAGTGCAGAAGATGTACTGGGGGCCAATAACAAATTTGACCAATGAAAAATCTTGGCTGGGTGCAGTGACTTCTGCCTGTAACCCCAACACCTTGGGAGGCCGAGGCAGGTGGATCACTTGCAGCCAGGTGTTTGAGACCAGCCTGGGCAAGATGGCAAAACTCCGTCTCTACAGAAAATACAAAAGTTAGGCAGGTGTGGCGGTGTGTGCCTGTAGTCCCAGCTACCCTGGAGGCCGAGATGGGAGGGTCACCTGAGCCATACTCTAGTCTGGCGACACTGAGACCCTTTCTCAAAAAACAAAGAGGAAAAGAAAATTCTCCAGCTTGTCTTGTGTTTAGTTTCCCTTCTCTTTCCTCATAGTTGCTTCCCGAAGGCCTCATGCTCCTTCTCGGGGCGTTTTCCTGTTTCCCTCTGACCACTTCTCTTGAAGCCCCTAGAGCATTCCTGGGTCTTAGGGTTTTAAGCTTTGAGTTGTGTTTGAGGACTGTGCCCGAGTTCCACATGTGGACTCTTCCATGTTGACCCTGTAGCTCCAGGGGTCAGGCAGACGGTCTTGGACCTACGATTTGTCAACTTTGGCGACAGGCATTTGCTAGGAGCCCCCTGCTCTCCTTGTGTGGAGGTGGCACGTGCGAGGTGGTGAGCTGCAGCTCCCAGTCAGCTGCGCGTTTTCCACCGAGGAGATTTTCCCTTTATCGTGGGTTTATCAGGATGTAGCAGCAGCTGCTGCTGGGATTCCTGCCTCCCACTGTTGCTGTTTGTTCTGTGACAGCCAGCACGGCCACTGCCATTCTCACTCTGCCTCCCTTCAGGGTAGGCCCTGGCAGCGTGGGAAGCACATCAGCTGAGAGCTGGTGCCAGCATGCACTCGGGGCCGCCCTCATCCAGGCCCCGTCTGCCTTTCCCAGCTCACCTTCCACACTGTGTTCCCCGCCTCCACTCTCCGCCCTCTGATGGCCCGTGCTGTCCCACAGCTGCTCCCTCTGTCTGTGCCCCACCCCTCCAGCACTCCCTGTCTTTGGATGCCCAGCTCGGGCTGCCTCCTCCAGGCCACTGCCCCGTCTGCTGTTCAGAAAGGATTCTTCTGCCCTTTGAGTTTCCTCAGGACTTTATGGTTTCATGAGAATCTTATTTTTCTGCTGCGTATTTTCGTTCCCTTTGTTCTTTGCCTGTCCTCCTGGGCTAGAGCTCTCTGAGGTCTTGGCAAGCCTCACAGCAACTAGAACGGCCCCTAAGCGTGGTGTGCCTTGGTGACAGCACTGTGCCTATGGGAAGCTTATGGCAGGCTGGCCGCCTTTGGAGCGTGGAGCCGCTGAACTGTCATCCCTGTCCTGAAGGGCAAGTTGGGCCTGGGCTCTGCTGCCAGGACCCAGCTGAGGCTCTCTAGTTCCCTCTCCTTCTGCTGTGGCAGCGGTCTCCTCATCCCCCTGCCGTCTCCACTGCTGCCAGCAGTCTTCGGAAGCACCGGTCTCCCCGGGCCACTGTCTGCTGGGCCTCAGGGTGGTTCACACTCGTTGCTCTGTAGGATGCAGTCGAATTTGCTAGAGTTGACTGTGAGACCAGGAACTGGCAGCCACGAGGGCTGTCTGTCCTTCCCTCCGGGAGCAGAGCTGTCGCCCTCCACTGGCTGCATTTATTCTTGCCCATCCATCGGTTTCAGCTTATGCGTCCCCTCCTCAGGGATGCCTTCCCTGGTCCCCGCATCCGAGTCCACTTCCTCTCTCCGTGCTCTGCTGGCACTGGTGCTTCTCCTCTGCAGCCCTCCCTGCAGGTGTGGTTGTGTCTGTAGAATTGTTTTCTGCCTGGCTGTCTGCCTGGTTCACAGCCTGGTTCACAGCACAGAGTCCCCACTCCTCATTAACGGAGGACTGGACCCCACCGTGAGTTGTTGCTGTGCTCTGAGCCAGAGGAAGGGAGGCGTGGAAACTTCCCTGGCCCTCCAGGGTCTGCTGGTGTTCTCTGCTTTGAGGTCTTTTCTCTTTATTGATCAGGGTTTTCTGTGCCCAGAAGCCACTGCGTCAGGTGTCATATAAAGCATGTCAAGAACTTGAAGCCAGTCCAGGCACAGTGGCTCACACCCGTAATCCCAGCACTTTGGGAGGCCAAGGTGGGAGAATCTCTTGAGGTCAGAAGTTCAAGACCAACCTTTGTAATGTAGTGAGACCCCATCTCTACAAAAAATAATTAGCCAGGCATGGTGGCACACAACTGTAGTCCTAGCTGCTCCGGAGGGTGAGTTGGGAGGGTCTCTTGAGCTCTGGAGTTGGAGGCTGCATTGAGCTATGATCACACCACTGCACTCCAAAAAAAATGAAAATGTAAAAGAACGTGAAGCTAGGACTTGGGGCGGGTGCTCTGAGTGCAAAAGACAGAAGATGCTGTTATCCAAGGGGTAGAAGCAGATTTGGGGACCCTGGACTTCCCTCTGCACTCAGCAGCATGTGTGACTTGCGAAGCCTGGCGTGAGACTGGCCCTCTGCCCCGGGGGCCTTTCTGCCAGGTCCCTGGCCCGCTGACTCACACCCCCTTCCTTACCCAGGAGAGTTGCGGGTGCTGATCGTGGTGCTTGAGCAGAGCCGTGGTTGGTGACAGCATGACGAGCGAGGTGATAGAAGACGAGAAGCAATTCTATTCCAAGGCCAAGACCTACTGGAAACAAATCCCACCCACGGTGGACGGCATGCTTGGGGGGTATGGCCACATCTCCAGCATCGACATCAACAGCTCCCGGAAGTTTCTGCAGAGGTTTTTGAGGGTAGGCAGGTCTGGCGTGCTCTCCAGGAGAGGCTGTGGCTCTGGTGGCACTGCCGAGTCCATGTGGGGTGCCACCTTTTACATGTAACACTGCAGGGTCGTTGGCTGTCTCTTGGTACCTACCCCAAAGCCTTGAGGAGCTGGGCTGGGTGGGCACAGTGGGGTAACTTCTAGATTGTGGACTTAGCCTCAAGGTTACCAGACAGGAGCTGGCTGTTAGGCAGAACTGAGGTGCCTGAATTGGACAAACTTTTCTTCAACTGTTGGGTTTTGCCAGGGACAAAACCCTTGCTCTCCTGCCATGCCCATGGGTGTTTGGGCTGAGGGTGTTGGCCATTCTGGATGAAAACTCCTAGTTACATGCCATGGTTTCTACCCTCTGCTCCACCCCCAGCCTTTTCTGTACTAGGCTGGGACCCCCGGGCCTGGAGTCCCCCACCTTCTTGTCTCTCATGGCTGGCACTGGAGGCTGCTGTTGGCCACCTGCTCCATCCAGCGCCTCCCCTCCTTCCACGTTCCCTCTCCGCACCCTCGTTCACCCATTGTCCTACTTCCATTCTCCCTGCTCCTCTCTGCCGTTGTTTACTTGGAGACTTAGGAGAGATTAGTGTACCTGTTCAAGTTATCACCTTTAAGTGGAAATTAGCTTTCATTTTAGAAATGTGTGGCCCAGGGCTGGGGCAGCGGCTCACTCCTGTTATCCAGCTCTTTGGGATTTCAAGGTGGGAGGACTGCTTGAGCCCAGGAATTTGAGATCAGCCTGGGCAACAGACTGAGGCCCTGTCTCTACAAAAAATAAATAAAAATAAAGAGTTGGGCGTGGTGGCACATGCCTATAGTCCCAGCTACTTGGGAGGCTGAGGCGGGAAGATGGAGGATGGCTTGAGCCCAGGGGTCCGAGGCTACAGTGAGCCGTGATCCCACTACTGCATTCCAGCCTGGACAACAGAATGAGATCCTGTCTCTATAAAACTTTCAAAGATAAAGGAATATGTGGCCCAGCAGGGTGTCCTTCCACGCTTATCCCCTTGAATCAGGACTCTGTACAAGCTGGCAGCCAGCACAGACCTCCCCGCCAGTGCTCAGCTTGTGCAGAGCCCTGGAATCCTGACTTGAGTCTAAGTCCCAGGGCTCATGAGGAAGGGCCCCCACGTGCGGCGACAGGGTCTCTCTGATAGGTTACATGCCTCTGCTTTTCAGGAAGGCCCGAACAAGACAGGAACATCCTGTGCCCTGGACTGTGGAGCTGGCATTGGGAGGATCACCAAGCGGCTGCTCCTGCCGCTGTTCAGAGAGGTGGATATGGTCGACATAACGGAGGACTTCCTGGTTCAAGCCAAGACCTACCTGGGGGAGGAGGGCAAGAGGGTGAGGAACTACTTCTGTTGTGGGCTCCAGGACTTCACCCCAGAGCCGGACTCTTACGACGTCATCTGGATCCAGTGGGTGATAGGTGAGGGTCCCACCGCCCTTCCCTGCCCACCTGTACGTCTCCTGCCACTCGGGTGTCCCATAAGGTGTCAGGACCAGGGCTTTGCGCTCCTGCAGCAAGTAAGCCAGTGAGGATTCTCCAATCCCCCCACGCCCACCCCCACCCCCACCCCGTGCTTCCCAGAACTGAGGGACGGGCTCAGCCTAAAAGGTAGATTTCTTCCAGGTTTTGTTTCAGTTGAATACCTGCTACCATCCATTTGGGTGCAGTTTTTTGTTAAATTTTAATAGCCAATAACTTACTGCATTCAAAGTGAGAGTTTTATAAGGGTTTTATTTTTAATAAGATGAAAAGTTTAAGCTTTGAGTCTAGCCCTGCACCCTCTTAGCCTAACAGTACACCTCAAGCGCTGTGCCCTGGGCTGCTGACCTGGTGGCAGGCCACTAGCAGCAGTCGGCCACCTCCTGAGGTGGGCAGCACAGGCCTGCTGTGGACACGCTAGGTCTGGCCTTGTATTTTGTGGTCTCAGAAGCCTCTGTGGGGACTTCTAGTGTAGGGAAGGCAGTCTGTCCAGAGGCTCCTGCAATGCCAAACTCTTAGCCCAGGTTCACTCCTCTGATCCAAGCCTGGCAGGGGTGGGGCATCATGGTGTGTAGGTATCAGGCAGGACTTGGAAGTCACCCCGTCAAGTTAAATTCTGGCTTAATGTGTCTTTAGGTAGAAGATCTCTGAGCCACAGTTTCCTCTTCTATGAAATGGGGTTTAGTAAATCTGTCGGGATTTACTAAATGCCACACAAAATGCTGGGCACAAATGAAGGGCTCAGCAGAGCTGAGAAATACATGCCATCTGGTGGCCAGCATTCCCTTGCATTGTGCACTGGTAACCTTGCTTCTGCCCTCCCCAGGCCACCTCACCGATCAGCACCTGGCCGAGTTCCTGCGGCGCTGCAAGGGCAGCCTCCGCCCCAACGGTATCATCGTCATCAAAGACAACATGGCCCAGGAGGGCGTGATTCTGGATGACGTGGACAGCAGTGTGTGCCGGGACCTTGATGTGGTCCGCAGGATCATCTGCAGCGCAGGCCTCAGCCTCCTGGCTGAGGAGAGGCAGGAGAACCTCCCCGATGAGATCTACCACGTCTATAGCTTTGCCCTGAGATGAGCCAGGGCTGGCAGGAGAAACTGAGGAACCACAGTCCGGGTGGGGGGAGCTGGCAGCTGGGCAAGATCCAGGCGCCACGCTGGCGGTTCGTGAGTGTCGAGGCACCACTAAATATAGCTGTCTGCCGTCCACTCATTATGCGGATTCTTCTTCAAAAGGCAAGGTGGGACCCGGTCGGGGGAGGGTGCTGCTGAACCAGCGGTGAGGCAGGAGCCCAGGCCCTGCTGCCCTGTGAGATGGGATTGGGTGGAAGGGGCTCCAGGGCTCCCCATGTGGGAATGCGGTGGTCACATCAGTAGCCGATTCCCTGGGCCTCCAGCCTAGCCTTCCAGCCATGGGCCTGGCTGCCTGAAGAGGAAGGAAACCACCCCCAACCTGGTTGTTGGGAACTTGAAGACTTCAGTGTGATCTTTACCTAGGGGAGGGACAGAGCTGGGCTGGTGGAACCCATGGGTGCTGCCTGATGGTGCTGTGGTTGGGGGTGCTCACGTGCCAAGTCCTGCTTGGCAGTGGAAGCCTGGGACCCTTAAAGCGTGACAACAGCCTGCAGCAGGAAAGCTCCCTGAAGCCTTGTTCTTCTCTGGGCTTGAGGCTGCTCCTTGGCAGGCATTAAATTAAAAAATAAAATGGGGCGGGCGCGGTGGCTCACGCCTGTAATCCCAGCGCTGTGGGAGGCTGAGGCGGGCAGATCATGAGGTCAGGAGATTGAGACCATCCTGGCTAACACGGTGAAACCCCGTCTCTACTAAAAATACAAAAAAAAAAAAAAAGCCGGGCATGGTGGTGGGCCGCCTGTAGCCCCAGCTAGCTACTTGGGAGGCTGAGGCAGGAGAATGGTGTGAACCCAGGAGGCGGAGCTTGCAGTGAGCCGACACTGTGCCACTGCACTGCAGCCTAGGTGACAGAGTGAGACTCCATCCCAAAAAATTAAAATAAAATGGGGCCGGGGCACAGTGGCTCATGCCTTTGTAGTCCCAGCACTTTGGAAGGCCGAGGCAGGTGAATCACCTGAAGTCAGGAATTTGAGACCAGCCTGGCCAACATGGCGAAACCCCATCTCTACTAAAATACAAAAATCAGTTAGGCATGGTGGCAGGCACCTGTAATGCCAGCTACTCAGGAGGCTGAGGCAGGAGAACTGCTTGAACCTGGGAGGCAGAAGTCCCAGTGAGCCGAGATTGCACCATTGCACTCCAACCTGGGTGACAGACTGTCTCGAAAAAAATAATAATAAAATGGGACCTCAACACTGTGGAGGACCTCGCTAGTCTAGAGTGGTGCTTCTTTGCAGGGACTTGGAAGCAATCCCCCAAACACAGCATCTCCTCACACCTGCCACCCCCTTCCTTACCAGCTGCTGTGGGAGCCTCTATCCTGAACTGTGGAGGGCCGGGGCAGAAATTTTATACAAGGACCGTTAAGGCCAAGAAAGTCAGTTTAATCTTATAAATATATCATTTAGTCACCTCAGCTTATCCCCAGAGGCGTTTCCACAATTCACAATGACCGATGCAACCTGGAAGGGACTGAGGGCTCACAGTTGGGTGGTACAGTCGGCTCTTAGGTTGCTCCAAAGAGAGCCCCTCAACAGGAGACAACAGAGAGGTCTGTCCCCAGCCGCGCACTCATGATTGCTTTTTAGCAGAAGTCATGGTCGCTGAGGCCCTGGGTTTGGCACAAGCACAGCTGCCAGCAGAGCACAGTTCTGGTAGGTGGGGCCATGGCTGACCTGGCCCCAAAGCTACAGGAACAGGCAGGGGCCAGCTTGGCTTGCAACACCATGAAGACAAGCCTGTGGGGCCCTTAGTGTCTCCTCCTCCTGAGCCCACCAGAAACACTGCTGCAACAGAACCTGGAAGGAAAAGGGGCAGGGGTGGGGCCTCGGCACCGCACAGGACGCGCCCCAGGCTTCCTCTCCAGCTATACTGCCACGTGCAGCAAACAAGACCCCTGCAGCCCTGGGGATGTTGAGGCTTGGTCCTTCCCAGCTTCTGTAAATGCCCTGGCACTGCCCTCCAATTCAGAGGGTATAAACATGACTTCAGTCCAAGCCCTGTTCCTTTGTCCAACGTGGGTGGGACTTGGAGTGCTGCTGGAGGGAAGGGAGCAGTCTCTCTGGAAGACACAGAGCCACACCCTTCACCACTGGAGTGATCACAGCTTCAGGCTCTACCTGGCTGGCTTTTCTCATGAAGGATCCCGTCTCATCTCCCAGATCAAAAAGACCCTCCTCTAAGGCTGTCCCAGGTTCTACCAACAGGCTGACCTAAGCTGCCCATGTCCCCTGTTCCTGTAGCCTGAGACCCGTCAGATGTCATCTTCCATGGAGCCACTGTGCTCACTAAGGAGGTACCACTTCAGCCTGTCAGGCAGAGGCAGGGCTTTGACCTTCACATCCACAGGCCACGGCTGAAGGTAGAGCCGGATGGACACACGGCACAGGTGTTTGAGGGGCGGGGGATAGCTCTCCAGCTGCCTCAAGGAGAAGTGGAGGGCCTGGATCTTTTCCGCCAGGCTGCCCACAGGGTGGATATCGAAGTTTTCGGGCAGCTGGAGTTTCTGAGAGTTGGTCACCATGAGATCCAGGACGGTCTCGGCTTTGCGCAGAAGGTCCGCATGGCTCTCGTCTTCTGTGCAGCCTGGGTGGGAACAGAGCCTCTCAAAGATGATGTGAAAGCCAGACCAGCAGGACGCGCCATGCAGGGAGCAGTTGTAGGCAGCTCCGGACTCCAGCAGGAAGCGCAGGAGAGGGAAATGCAGTTTAAAGCTCTTGAGGCAGATGTGGGTGAGGGACTCGTGGGCCGGGCACTCGCTGGGGTCGGCCCCATGCGCCAGCAGCAGCCGGGTGACTTGGAAGCAGAAGCGGTTGATCATCTGGGCCTCCTCTTTGTCCCCTCCCACGGTCTCACCAAGTAGGAAGATGATGCAGGTGAACACTGTGTCCCCATCCTTGGTGGTGGCCTTGACGTCTGCCCCTAGAAGAGCCATAGAACAAGAGACACTGGGAGAAGGTCTTCAACCCTGGCAAAGCAGTGGCACACATTGAAGGGGCGGGTGAGAGGACAAGGCCTAGGAGCGCGCCAGCCTCACCTCCTTCCAGCAGGAGCCGGATGTTCTCAGTATTGTGGATCTGTACCCCATCGCTGCTGGCCAGAGCATGGAGCAGAGCAGTCTTTCCTAGGGAGGGAGGGAGAGCGAGGAGGAGCAGGAGGCCAGGAAGCCCAGGTCAGGGCAACCCAGAGGAGGTGGCAGAAATCCAGACACTCAGGATCAGAAGATGAACTTTCAGAGACAGCTCTCAGCTCGGGTGAGGGCTGAGGGTGATGGGCTTCTGGTCATTCCCTTTCCACCCAGAGAACTGGGAGCAGAAAGGCCCCCAGCAGAAAAGTGGGATTTCTCTGGATCCCAGGATGCTACCTGAAATGTTGGCTAGGCCTCTCCCAATGAGAAGCCATTGTTTCTTGGAAGCTGAGTGCATACGTGCCCTATTTCTTCCTATGGAAGGCCCTTGAGGGCCAGCACGGGGACAATGACTGCACTGTCTCTCTAAAGCCTCTGAGCTCAGCAAGTCAGCAGAACCCCTGTGTGCCCAGCCATGCTGTGCCACCAGCCAGGGCCAGCATCCAGTCAGCCCACCCAGCTGTTGTCCTGGGGCACCCTGGGTGTCCCCCCAACGCTGCCCGGGGGCCCAGCTGTCCTGCTTTCCTGCAGGAAGCACCCACCATGCTTGTCAGCGGCATTAACGTCAGCTCCAAGATCCAGGAGGCGCTGCAGGCAGGGCAGGCGCTCAGGCTCCTCGCTGGCCAGGTCCAAGGGGCTACTCTCGTGGATCTGAGCCAAGCAAGCACAGCCAGGTTGGCTTGGGAAGCTGCTCAGGCCCCTGCCCAACGCTGCTTCAAAACAAGCTGGACCTGGCACTTACCCGGTCCCTCCGATTAATGTCAGCGCCGTGATGCACCAGCAGCTCCACCATGTCCGGCTGGTTCCGCAGGACGGCGATGTGCAAGGCCGTGTAGTAGGTGACTGGATCTGAAGGCACAGACGCAGCTCGTGTTGGTCCTGCTTATCCGTATTCTCATGGGGCCCCTGGACCCAGAGCCCAGCCCCAAACTCCCACCTAAAGTGTCCAGAAGCAGAGGCCCAGCCTCCTGTCACCATCAAGGGTTAGGACAGAGCTGTCCTCACCGGATACTGGAGGGCCCTCGGGGTGTTCTAGTGGGCACGCTACTGAAGCTGTTGGGGCTTTAATTTCCTCTTCTGTAAGAAGGGACCATAAAATGGGGCGCGCACTCAGAATCGCTGGGAGGCCGCACTACGCAGCACCTCCATGGCTGCTCCGCTCTATAGGCCTGGTGGTAACAGCCACGTTCTCCAAGCTGGTCTCCAAGTCACTGGCTTCAGAACTGGCCCTCCCGTCTCAGCTCCTTGGGCTCCAGGAGCCCAGCAGCCTCCAAGCCTGTCTTTGGATGGGGAAAGGAGACGTGCCTGGCTGTCTCAGGCCCCCATTAGGTCACAAGGCAGCCCTGCCTGTCTCCCTACTAACCCTGCCCTCCCCCGGGTGAAAAACAGAGAGAAAGGAGCGTGGCTCCATCTCCATCCCTCGCACTCAGGAGCTGGAAGTCAGCGTGTTCTGTGGTGATTTATGCCTAATGCGGCCTGTTTTCCCCTCTCCCTATGGCATGAGGAAAAAAACACAAATTGGCTCAGAGTAAGTGGCAGAAAATTACCTTCCCTTAGCTCTGGGCACAATGCCAGTAGCTGCATTTTCGCATTAACGGAAGTGGGGATGACTCTGGGAGCTGGGGAAAGTTTGCTAATCAATCACATGGTAGAAGCAGCAACACTCGCCCGCCCTTGGAACAGAGGTGGGGAGAGCCATGTGAAAACCCGCAGGATTTGGGAGGCCACCCAATGGGAGATTCCTTAGTCACAGCCACCCAGGAAATAAAGGGGAGGGAAGTCACTCCTCAGAGGATGGTAAAAGCCAAGGCTGGGGACATGGACGCCCACCCGGCGCAGAGCCACGTTTAAGTCGCCTGCCCACCCCCGGGGCTCTCGCTGACCTTCAAAGTTGAGATTGGCCCCATGCCGCAAGAGAACGTCGGCCGCCTGGGTCAGCCCCAGCTCAGCCATCTTGAGCAGGGCGTTGCTCACGCCTTCCTGGTAAAAGGGAGAGTGGGCTTTCCTCTCCAGCAGCTCAGTGAGAACAAGGATTCGGTTCTCCTCGCTGGCGACATAACTGGGCCTGGGGCAGAAGAGAGGCTGAGGGTAGGCACAGCTGTGGGACCGGCTGATTGGGCAGCCTGTGGGTTGGTGGGCTTTAGTGTCCTGCTAGAATCATCCGCAAGCAGGGCCCTGGCTCTGTGGGTCACAGAGGCTTGGGAGAAGCTCTGAACTCGAGAGAGGGCCAGGCTGCATCTCTTAAGACGGGAGCAGACTCGGATTTGCGGAGAATGGGCTGGGTCTGTCTGCGCTCTCCTCCCGCGTTGCCCAGAGTTTGGTCGCACACTTGGGTACAAAGCCTCACACACCTGGGCTGCTGGGACTGAAGGGAACCCTGGAGGCCAAGAGCCCAAGCCCGACTTTGATGCTCCTTCCTCAGAAAGCCCTTCACCCTCAAAGCTGTAGGACCCCAGCCCCCGCAACCCCTGCAGCCAGGACAGCAACACAGCCTCCCCCCTCCTCTCTCATGGAGGCCTTTAGCTGAAATGATGAAGAAAGCCTACGTTTCCACCCGAGTCCCTGGATGGGGAGACGACTCATCACCACGCGTTGTAAATTCCAACTGACAACCCCCGCAAACACCTGAGCCCCTTCCCTGTGCTCTCTCCTCCCTTCCACCTCGCGTGCCGCCGCACAATTACTTGTCAGTCTCTCCTCTGGAGCACAGGCGCCAAAGCGGGGATTTTGCTGAGCCAGTGATGGACCCCAGGCGCCTAGTACCATGGGCAGTGAATGCGGATTCGCTCCCGACACCTTTCCTGCAGGTCCACGACAGACCAGCTCTTGTCTATAAAAACGCAAACTCTGCTACAAAAGCCCACCTTCACACTGCTCTGGGGTAACATCTGAGGCCTCACGGATTCCACCCTGCTCCCCTGCCACGCCGGGGGGTGGCACAGCACAGGCAGGCGACAGGGTGGGGCTGAGGCGCAGGCCCTGCGACACCCCGCGAGCCTCCGCCCTCGGGCCCTCCCTGCCCTTCGCCTCCGCCATGCAAGGGGCGGGAGTGCGATCCGCGCGGGGCAGCGCGAGCTCGGAGCCACGCAACCCCGGCTTCCGCCCGTCCCTTCCTCTGTCAAGGGGGACGCATCCACCCCGCCCGGCTTGTGGTGATAAAGTGGGACGCCGCAGGGTCGGAGCGGCCTCGGCCAGCTCACGGGAGGGGGCGACTTACCGGTCCAGAGACTCCTGCCGCTCGGGGTCCTGGATCCCCAGGGAGCCCAGAATCGCATCCACCAGCGGCTGGTACTCGAAGATGATCCTCCGGAAGCCGTGCAGGAACGGCATCGCCGCGGGCCCCGCGCAGCAGGGCGGTCGCGCTTTCAGCCGAGGCC
>NW_012110807.1:2081943-2083018 GCF_000951045.1 Mandrillus leucophaeus | reverse complement strand
CGCCATCCGAGTTCCGCCGGTCGTGCTCCCCGGCTCTGCCGCTGCCCCACTCGCGCTGGGCGCCCCTGAGCGTTAAGCTCATCAGACAACTGCCCCTTCCGGCTCGGCCTGGCCCTCGCCTTCCCTGAAGAGGGACTGGGCCACCTCTGTCACCACCCAGCCCGCTGACTGGAATGATGAGGACCAGGGTCCTCGCACGTCCCCTCCTCAGTTTCTTATTCTCTGTCCCAGGGAGCACCTGGCCAGGACGGCTGCCAGCCCTCTCCACCTCTGCCTTGATGGACTCAATGAATCTTGTGTATTTTTTAATTTAATTTTATTTTTTTCGAGACATAGTCTGGCTCTGTCTCCCAGGCTGGAGTGCAGTGGCGTGATCTTGGCTCACTGCAACCTCCGCCTCCTGGGTTCAAGTGATTCTCCTACCTCAACCTCCCGAGTAGCTGGGACTACAGGTGCCGGCCACCACGCCCGGCTAATTTTTGTATTTTTAGTAGAGACAGAGTTTCACCATATTGGCCAGGCTGGTCTCAAACTCCTGACCTCGTGATCTGCCCACCTCGGCCTCCCAAAGTGCTAGGATTACAGGCCAGCCACCGCGCCGGGCCCGAATCTTGTGTATTTTTTAGATACAGGGTCTCACTCTGTCTCCCAGGCTGGAGTGTAGTGATCACAACTCGCGGCAGCTTCGAACTTCTGGGCTCAGGTGATCCTCCCACCTCAGCCTCCTGAGAAGCCGGGAACACAGGAGTGTGCTACTGCCTGGCTCTGAACTTGGATTTCCTCATCTGTAAAATGGGTATAATCCCCAGCACTTTGGGAGGCTGAGGCAGGCGGATCACCTGAAGTCAGGAGTTCGAAGCTGCAGACCAGCCTGGCCAGTATGATGAAACCCTGTCTCTACTAAAAATACAAAAATTAGCCGGGCATGGTGGCGGGCACCTGTAATCCCAGCTACTTGGGAGGCTGAGGCAGGAGAATCGCTTGAACCTAGGAGGGGGAGGTTGCAGTGAGTGGAGATCGCACCATTGCACTCCAGCCTGGGTGATAAGAATAAAACTCTGGGCCGGGCGCGGTG
>NW_012110807.1:2077098-2080975 GCF_000951045.1 Mandrillus leucophaeus | reverse complement strand
GCTAGTTTTTTTTGTATTTTTTAGTAGAGACAGGGTTTCACCGTGTTAGCCAGGATGGTCTTGATCTCCTGACCTTGTGATCTGCCCGCCTTAGCCTCCCAAAGTGCTGGGATTACAGGCTTGAGCCACCGCGCCCGGCCAGGAGTAAACATTTTTATATTTATTTATTTATTATTATTATTACTTTTCAGACAGAGTCTCACTCTGTTGCCCAGGCTGGAGTGCAGTGGCAGGATCTCAGCTCACTGCAACCTCCCCCGACTGGGTTCAAGCCTACCAGGTAGCTGGAATTACAGGCATATGCCACCACGCCAGGCTAATTTTTGTATTTTTAGTAGAGACGGGATTTCACCATGTTGGCCAGGCTGTTCTCGAACTCCTGACCTCAGGTCATCCACCCGCCTCAGCCTTCCAAAATACTGGGCTTACAGACGTGAACCACCACGTCCAGCCAGATGAAACATTTTTAAATGGGCAGAGTAAGCCCTCTACCACGAGCAAAACAAACTGTACAAGGAAACCCAAAGCATGTCCAGGTCCAGCAACGAGGCTCGACCGGCAAGGTTGAGGGTGCGACAGCAGTGGCTAGTAACTGCTGGCTCTGGTCGTGGAAGCCGTTGTCAGATCCAATGACAGGCTCTCGGAAAACCGCCCCGACGCCAGGCATTCAGAGTGCCTCAGTTTGCTTCCTCTTCCATTACCTAAAGGAGCAGGAAGGAAGGGTGGGGGTGGGCAGCTGGGTTCGAGACCCACTAGCTTGGGCCTCCCAGAAGCAACTGCAGACTACAAGGGTCCACGGCTCCCCGCACACGTCTGCCTTGATTCTTGCTGAGGGAAAGAAGTATCTTCCTGAGTGAAATCGGGACATTTTGCTCACACGGAAATGGAGATTTCCAACTTGCCTTGTAAAAATCAGAAGGGCCCAAATTCTCACCAGACAGCTATGAGCATCCGGATGGGACGCTTGCCCTGGTTGCACCTGCCTGGGCGTGACTCTGAGGGTTTGGAAGTGTCTGCCCCCTGCTTGAAGGGTCCCCCACCCTCTCAATGGATCACAAGGCCCTGAACGGTACAGCCGCTCTCAGGAGACCCAGGTCTTCACAGCCCCTCTCTCGTTTGATCACACAACACATTTGAGCACATGACGCTGTGCCCGTGTTGAGTCAGGCCTTGGTCTCCTCACCTGTGGGATGGCCCTCAGCCCTCAGGAGACGGAGACCTGACTTACCCCAGGGTGCATGGTGAGCAACTCGGGGAGGTGTAGTCTCGTGGGGTCCCGGTAGAGCTGGGTGGGGTGACTTCGTCTGAGCCCTGCTTTTGCCCTGGGGCCGCTATAACAAGGGGCTACAAACCTGATGGCTTAAAACAACAGAAATTCACTTCTTTACAGTTCTGGAGGCTGAAAGGTCAAATTCAGGCATGAGCCACTGCACCCAGCCTCCCCCTCTCCTTTCTAAGCGGGCATGGGTCCCCGGATTTATAGGGCCCACCCAAATCCATTATGGCCACGTCTTAATTTGATTACATCTGCAAAACCGCTTTTTCTGAACCAGGTCATGTTCCAGGTGCCAGGGCTAGGACTGGAACATATCTTTTTGGGGAGCACATGTAAACCCACTATCACGAGTGACCCCAGGCATGACCTTTCTGGTCTCTGGGCCTCAGTTTCCTCACCTATAACCTGAGGGCCCTCCCAGCTCTGACAGTCTTGGAGCCAATAACGAACTCCTTGACGTGGCTGGTGGGCTCTGCCGACAGAGAAGGAGTGAGGGGACCATTATACTAACAATAACACGAGTCCACTTGTATTTGCAGAGACCCTTGTGTATGCCAGGCACTAGATATGCTGAATATTTGGTGCACTGATCTCCCTAAATCCTGTTAAGTAGGTGATATTATCACCCCATTTATCAAGAAACGGGCTCAGAGAGGTTTGGGTGCTTGTCCCAGGCTGCACTGTGAGGTTGGCCCTCCAACCTTGGTCTGTGCAACCTTTCCACATTTCTGGCCTCCGGGACTTGAGTGTCCTCACAGTTCCTTCAGCTCTGGGCTCACGACTCTGGACATGCAAGAGAGGGAGTTGACACCCGCCCTCTCACAGCCCTGGGGCACCACCCTGTGGAGCTGGCCCTGCTGCCTGCCCGCCGCCCAGGCTCCTAACGTTAGAGGGCTTCGTGCCCCCTGACCTCCCTCCTGTCAGCAGGGGCAGCCGTCTTTCCTCCATCTGCCTCCCGTTAGGGCTCTGTCACTCAGAGCCTCTGGTTCCAGCTCTCCGCTTCTCTCTCTCTTTTCCTTGCCACTGCCGCTCACTGCCTGGCCAGGCCAGCCCCTTCCTGCCACCCACCTCCAGGGATCTTCAGCAGGATGAGGGTCCTGGGGACAAGGACCCAGAGCTCAGCCCTGTCCCTGCCTCCTAGTCCTCAGGGAATTTGGGAGTCACTCTGACTCGCCAATATACACAGGGGGATGACCTTAATATATAAAGAGCTGCTAAAAATCAACAACAAGAAGGCAAAAATACCAACAGAAACATAGGCAAAGGACATGCACAGGTGAGTCACAAAGGATGAAAAATGGTCAAAAAACAGGGATAGACACTCAGCCTCTCCTGTGGTCCAGTAATGATGGTAGCTGGTAACACGTGGGGTCCTTCTCTAGAACAATCCAACAGAGCCCATTACAGAATAGCAGGTACCATATGGTCCCATTTAGGAAAACGTGTGTGTGCAGGAATCATTTTTTTTTTTTTTTTTTGAGGCGGAGTCTCGTTCTGTCACCCAGGCTGGAGTGCAGTGGCCAGATCTCGGCTCACTGCAAGCTCCGCCTCCCGGGTTCACGCCATTCTCCTGCCTCAGCCTCCCGAGTAGCTGGGACTACAGGCGCCCGCCACCTCGCCCGGCTAGTTTTTTGTAATTTTTTTTTAGTAGAGACGGGGTTTCACCGTGTTAGCCAGGATGGTCTCGAGCCCGTCTCGGCCTCCCAAAGTGCTGAGATTACAGGCTTGAGCCACCGCGCCCGGCCGAATCATTCTTAAAGGCTCCATGCTGAGATGTTAATGGTGATTGTTTTGGGTGTTGGGATCTGGGACTTTTTACTCTTCTTTGTGCATGGATATATTTCCTCTTTTTTTCTCCAATGAGTGTGTCTTACCTGAGACTTATTAATAAAATATTATGTAAGCCCAGGGCAGAGAATCAGGCCCTGACACCCCTCCTGGGATTGAAGGCAGGCCCTGAATACCAGCGGGGGACCCAGGCCTGTCTATAAAGCTTTCTCCCTCTCCCAGCCCATGGAGTGACAGCCTCCTCCTCAGCACGCAGGCCACTCACCCTGGAGGTCCCCCAGCCTGGACTAGTGCTTCACTCACTCCCCTCCTGAGTGGCCGTGAGTCCGCCCACCTGCCCGCCTGGGCTGGCTGCAGGAATGGCCAATCAGCAGCAACTGTGGCCTCTGCCCGAGTGTGTCCCAGTCCCATGCATTCAATAAGAAGCTCAACAAGTCTCATCAGCTCATCACGACACCCCAGGAAGTGACCCCAGGACGCCTGTGTCATGGTCTGGGAGAGACAGCTGACCAAGCCAAGGTCAGCGAGTGAGGGGCCCAAGGAGGGGGCTTCACACCCAGGGCCTGGCTTCCAACCCCTACTGGAGCCCCTTGAAGAAGGGCACCCACCACCTGCCCAGCCCCTGTCCTGCGTGCGTGTGTCTGTCATACTCACCCACACTTCCACACACGCCACTCACACACAGCACACACACCACTCAGATACACTCACACACACAGCACACACACCACTCAGATACACTCACACACGCTCACACTCACCATGCACACCACTCACACACACGTCACTCACACACACTAGCACACACACCAC
>NW_012110807.1:2072874-2076825 GCF_000951045.1 Mandrillus leucophaeus | reverse complement strand
CACACACACACACCACTCACACACACACCACTCACACTAGCACACACACCACTCATACGCACCACTCACAAACCACACACACACCACTCATACCACACACACATACACACACACTCACACATGTACTGGCTCTCACCCTTTCATGTTCGCTCATAAACACATACACACTCTCACCCAGTTGCACACACATTCACACTCAGATATTCTCACACACACACACTCTGACACCTTCACAAATGCACACCCTCTCTCACACATACTCTCACACACCCACTTTCTCAGGCACGTAATCATACAATTCACTCACACACACACGTACGTGCCAGGCTGGGCAGCTCCGGGGAGAAGTGGTCTGGCCCCATCCCAGGATGTTCACCCTCCATGGTGCCTGCTGTCTCCCCAGGAGGGGCTGTCGCCCGCCAGTCCTGTCCCTTAGAAGGCCCTGGAGGGGGAGAATTAGGGAAACTCCCCCTTTTATTTCTTCTCTTTTTTTTTCCGATTGGTGGCATTTCCATAAAGTGAGATATTTAGAAACGTAACCATCACCACAAGGACCATTTCAGAGCCTCCAACTTCAGCCCCCGGGCAGGTCCCCAGGGCACCGGGACAGACGAGGGCCGGGCATATTTCTGAAGTGTGGTCATGGAAGTGCCGCCCTCCGCTTCCCTCCCTTCTGCCCTTCTCCTCCTGCCTGGCTCCCCCCTCCTTTCCTTTCCTCCTCCCCCCATACCCTGACCCCACCCTGACCCCCGACCCTCATGACCCAGGAGTGTCCCTGCAGGAGGCCCAGCCTGCCTGTTCCTGCCACAGTCCTCAGGCTGGAGGGGCAGGGCCGGATTCCTGGGCTCCCAGAGGCCTCAGTGTCTGTCGGCTCAGGGGAGAAACTGAGGTAGCAGGGGCTGGAGCAGGGACTGTGTGGCACGACAGTGGCTAGGCCAGTGAAGGGCTTTTCTGTCCCCTCCCTTATTCTGTTTACTATCCTAAGAAGCACCAGGAAGCATTTCGGGGGCCCCAACCCCCAGGGCGACAAGCCCCAGAGACCTCTGTACTTCTGATGGCCGGACTTGCTTTCCCCTCCCTACCCGCCCCCACCAGGAAGCCCGCTCTGCCTACCAGAGCCCCCTACTCCTGGCGCAGACACTGCCAGGCGGTTCCTGGTGCTTGGTCCGAGGATGGGGCCTGTGACAGCCAGGTAAGGGTGGAGCCAGGCCCTGGTGAAGCCCCCAGGTGGGCAGCCCAGAACCTGGGATGGGATGCCACAGGACCCCGCTTTCTCTGCTCTTCCCCCGTGCCCACGTGGAACCCTCCTCTCCCAGGTGAGGTAAGTCAGCAGCCCAGGGCAGGGTGGGAAGGTGCTGAGCGCCCCGTGGGTCTCGCCCTGCATCTGGAGGGAGTCTGGGGCCTGGGCTTTGGCCTAGCTCTCTCTCAGCCTCACTGCCCATCTGCACACGAAGGGGTGGGCTCAGGGTTCCCCTAAATTTCTTCCACCCCGGAAGTCAAGGGGACTACTGAGAGCCTAGCAGGAAGCCTTCCAAGAAATATCGCCTTGGCCTATCCCAGGGGCAGACCTTCGCCTTCTAAACGCGGGTCAGCCTGCCCCTGCTTCTCCCCAGCCCGGCGAGTAGATCTGTGTGATCCTAGCTCGGGCCCGCCTTCTCTAAACCTTGCTCATTCTGCCCCGTGGAGGCCGGGGAGGGTGCCCAGTAGGTCTGAGCCTGCCCCAGCTCTGGCTGGTAAGTGGGCCCAGAGTCCTGATCCCAAAGAGTCCCCCATCTCACCCCTGCTGGCACCCACTTGGCATCAGTCACGGGCAGTCCAGCCCCCAGGTCAGAGCTCTGTGGCAGGGGCCGCTGGGGACCCCTCCAGCCACTGCAGCCTGACCCAGGGCGGGGTCAGGAGCACTCAGACCCCTTTGGAAATGGCAAGGGCCACAGTCCTTTGTGCTCCCTGGGAAGCCCCCCACTCCACCCCCACTGGCCCCGCTTGGCAGAGCCGACGGCAGGAAGAATCCGGTCAGCCATCCGTCAGGGAGACGGAGTGGGCCCGAACGAGGGCCGTTCAAGGAGGAGAACCGGGGAAATTTGATCATTAAGAAACCCTCCTGGCTGTCTGGGGGAATTTAATTAAATTGCTGGAGAAGGCTGAGAGAGAGGGCCACATCTGGAACCAATATGTGGGCTTTGATTTTTTTTTTTCCCCTTCTCTTTCTCTCTCTCTCTCCCTCTTCCCATCTCACTGCTGTAAAAGGGAATGTAGTCGAGCCTTGGAGTATTGGTTCCTCTGGGACAGAATTCCAGGCAGATTGAGAGGGAGAGAGACGAGGCAGACAGAAACCAAAAATGAAAGACAGTGAAACCGCGAGGGACACAGAGAGAGGCAGAAAAACAGATCAAGAAGAACCGAGACAGGCAGAGGCAGGAAGGAGGGGGAGGTGGGCCAGGCTGGGCTTTGGGATTTGGTTATGAAGGTGTAAGCGATGACAACGGTTAAAGACCCATTTTACAGACAGACAAAGTAAGTCAAGTCCTGGAGAACTGCAGAAACCAACATCCCAGGCCAAGAATCCCTGGGGTGGCCAGCATTGATCCAGCCCCTACGTTGCTTGGTACATGCCTCGTGGGGTGAACCCTCCGACACACCTAGGGTGTAGATACTGTCATTATCCCTGTTTGCAGGTGAGCGGGGATGTGACTAGCCCAAGATGACAAGGCCCAGGAGTGGCAGTGCAGGGATCTGGTCCTCAGTCTGTCTGGGTATTGTCTAGACATGCTGCACGGGTCGCTTGGATTGTGATGATGTCATTTGGCAGCTGTGAGGTTCGTGCTTGCTGGTGCCAGGCACTGGGCTAGGCTCTAGGGAGGCAGCAGTGTGGTTGCTGGGCCCGAAGCTTCCAGCAAGTGTGGGGTGTGCTAGGTGCCGAGTACTAGTGGGAGCCAGGGCAGGGCGGCCCCACCTGGGCAGTCTGCAGTGGTTGAAGTGGGCCCTCCACCTGGGCAGGAGTGAACTGAGAGAGGAGGTAGGGGCAGAGGCAATGGGGCCTCTCTCTCTGCCCCTCTGGAGGGGGAACCCTCCCGGCCCCAGGCCCCAGCACTGGGCTGGGCCAGGGTGGGTGTTCATGCCCTGGGAAAGGTAGATGGTTTTCTCACCTTAACCGCCAAGGCCAAGCTATCTGACACTGTCCTGGTCCCCTCTTTCAGCCAGTTTCCAGCATACGACATGAGCCGTCTGTCCCTGGTCTCCAAGCGTACCGTTTCCTCCCAGGTTCCAGAGCGCCCAGGCCCACACGAGGTTCCCAAAGGCCTTTCAGCCAGGCCTGCAGGCAGTGAATGCGGCCCCTGGCCTGGGCAAGCAACCTCTGGGGTAACCTTCTCCCCTCTAAGACCCAACACCGGCTCCTAAAACCCAACTCCAGCGCCCTGCTACCTGCTTCAAAGCTGGCTTCAGCCCCTGCAGAGACTTCCCCCAGAGGAGCCCTCGTCCCTGGACGGCCAGGGGCCCCTTCCCTGCTCCTATCCCGCCAAGGTGACTGATGTCCAATCCCGCTTCCACCGTGGCACCTGCATTCTCCTCCACTGCGCTAGTGGAACAGCCGACTTCAGTCTTCCTCTCTTGGCTGTGGCCCCAAGGGCAGAGGCCACTCCACCTGGTCCCCAGTGTGAGCAGAGGAAGGAGCTTGGTACATATTTGTGGAATGGATGTCCCATAACCTTGGTGCGTGCAGAGTTTAAAAATATAACTTGAGGCCAGGCACGGTGGCTCACTGTAATCCCAGCACTTTGGGAGGCTGAGGCGGGCAGATCACCTGAGGTCAGGAGTTTGAGACCAGCCTGGCCAACATGGTGAAACCCCATCTCTACTGAAAATACAAAAATTAGCGGGACATGGTGGCGCACACCTGTAGTCCCAGCTACTCGGGAGGCTGAGGCAGAAGAATCACTTGAACCTGAGAGG